>NC_058406.1:89793676-89850591 GCF_002201575.2 Neomonachus schauinslandi | reverse complement strand
GTCTCATTTAATACCCCAGCAACTCTCTGCAGCGTGGCCACGAGAATAGGAGGCTGCTGACGGTACTTGGAAACAGGGCCAGATGCCTAAAGTGAGTTCCACCTGTCACTTTACTAGTTACAGGAAAGCCCAGTGACTTCTCTGTGCCCACCACAGCTGCTTGGGAAGTCACTTTTTGGGAGTGATTAACTTTTTTTTTTTTTTAAAGATTTTATTTATTTATTTCAGAGAGAGAGAATGAGAGAGAGCACATGAGAGGGGGGAGGGGCAGAGGGAGAAGCAGACTCCCTGCCGAGCAGGGAGCCCGATGCGGGACTCGATCCAGGGACTCCAGGATCATGACCTGAGCCGAAGGCAGTCGCTTAACCAACTGAGCCACCCAGGCGCCCAGTGATTAACATTTTTAAGGTATTCACTCATCATGCTCCTTACTCTCAATGAGCCCTTATGCTATAGCAGTTGTATGTACTATTCCCTGAATGTTCACAGCCCCAGAAACACCTTAGGATCATGAAGGTGAACATTTGTTAATTTTCACTGCTTCTGTGACTGGGGTAGCTTGCCTCCCTTGATGGTGAGTGAGTGTTTCAGTGGTGTGGTCAGCTTATGATCTCAGTACCGTTTCCCATCTTGCCCTTGGCCGTATATACCCATGCTTATTTAAAGGCAGAGATTCTCATTTGTTGACATGCAAATCTCAAAACGTGCTTACTTTAAGAATGGAATTATCCTGTCTTGTATTTTTGGTATCATAGCCTTCCAGTAAACAGCGACGAGTGGTATTTCCTGATCCAGCAAACTCTGCCAGGTTTAGATCTGCAAAGCCCAGCTGTGAAAAGAAAGGGAATTATATTAATAGAATATCTACTAGGCTCCTATCATATTCTCCTTAAAATAAATATTCAATCCATGTTCTAGACAAGTTTTCTCAAAGTTCAGTCATTTGCAATTTTGGCCATCTTAACAATATCTACTCTATTATTTGCTTAATGTGTGCCTTTAGATTGGCTCGCTTCTTTTGTAAAAATGTATTACCTATTCTATTCTTGGCTTAAGCAATGCGATCTCTGAAATCACAGATTTGATGTGCTTAATATATATATTTCTTCTGTACACATTGAAATACATAACTGTTAAAGTAAAAATAATGTTTATCAAACAATTAAAATCATTGCAAGTAGCAGTGGTACTCACCCCACACTGTGGGAAATAGCAGCAGACCAATCATGATCATTTGCATATTCATAAAGAAAACTGATTAGACTTTCTTCTCCCTGTTCTGATTCTGGCTCCATTCCCAGTTAACCACTGGTGACTGCAGACAGTTGCAGGTTATTAAATTCTTACTTTCCATGCAAGAAATAGAATGATTTAAGTTTTCTTTGGTATAAGCCCCTTCTCCTTCACCACCTTCCACAACATTTGCCTTGCTGATCACACTTAAGCTAAATCCCTTTTTATGAAACCTTTTCCCCTTTCCCAAAGCTATGCCCCTCAACAACCTTCTATGCTGCTCTCCAAAAGTTTAGCTCAAACCTGTTCCTCCTTCTCATTACTACCCATGTTCAGTCCCCATTTTCTGCAGCTACCGAAGATCGTCCCGCGCTCTGTCCTCTGATGTTGTTTAACCCCTATTTCTCGTTTCTAAGCGGTACAAGAAATATGCCCGATTTTTTTTTTTTTTTTTTTTACAAACTAAGTCTGTTCTATTCTACATGACTAAATGCATATGGAGTCTTCTATTAAAAACAACAAAAAATGTTTTTGAGTTTGCAATTAAGCACATCTCCCTGAATGCCTAATAAAAAGTACTAACTGTTTCAAACACTGATATGATTTTAAGCTGCCTGCTTTAAGATTTTAAGACACATACTGGGCACATAAGAAGGCATTTAAGATGAAGATTTTAACTAAAGGCTGCAGCATTATTTTAGTAGCTTTTAACTGGTACAAAAAGGATGGAGAATAAGAACTTACAGACCAGTTGAAAGGCCATGATTCCTAAACGCAATAATAAGTCAGAACACATCAGCCATGGGTGACATCTACCTAATTTTCACAGGGTTACTCTAGCCTTACTGCCTTTTAGGGGTCCGACAGATCAGCAGAAAAGCCCAGATGTAGCTAGGGCAAAGCCACATACCAATGAGCATGTGAAGATTCATGGGGCTATTTGATTACACATAATCTGAAGGCTGTATTTCCTACATTACCCCCTTCCCTTTAAACCTCTAGCACCTCCTTTCCATCCAAACTCTCTGCTGATGCCTTGCTTCCTAATTCACTCAGAAGCTAAAAGCAATCAAAAGAGCACTTAACTTCCAGAAGCTCTTATTGCTGGCCACATGCACTCACCTGCCTGCAGCTGCACTCTGCGTGCTGTGTGTGAACTGGCTGTGCTCCGATCTGAGGCCAACAACTCTCCCCCTGCCCTCACTGCTTCAGGAATTCCTCCCTCTCTTCTGCACTCTCAAGTTTCCCTTCTCTGTCGAACCATTCCCATTAGCACACAAACATGCCGGAGTTTTTACCATCTTAATGAACAAAAGAAAACCTCATCCCACATCTCTCTCCAGTCTGTTGGACCACTTTTCTGCTTTTATAGCAAAACTCCTTGAAAGAGTTGTCTACGTTGATTGTCTATGGTCCCTTCATCCTTGGCCACCACCTTGTCAACTTCACTTCCCCATTCTCTTCCTAATTTACTCTCCTGGCCACAATGTCCTTTTCCTTGAACATGCCAAGACCGCCTCAAGGCCTTTAACACTTATTGTTCTTTTGCCTGACACATTCTTAGATCTTCTTGTAGCTTTCCTCCTCACTCCATTCAGGTCTATGTTCAAATACCACCTAAGAGGGCTTCCATGACCATTCTTAATGCCCTGACTCCTCCCTTCCTCCCCTACCCTGTCCCCCTTTACCCCTTGCCTACCTTGTTCCTCTCCTTAGTAGCTGTCATCATATCACATACGTACACATTTCATATTTATTTTGTTTACTGTCTCCTCCAACCTTCCATAAGAATATAACAGCGCCAAGAACAATGCTGCCAGATGGTAGGCAGTTAATACATATTTGTTGAGCAAAAACTGGCCCATTGGCTTACCATCCACTGTTAGAATGCTGGTATTACAGTGTCACCAAGCATAATTAAAAAAAAAAAACCAATCTGGTCAGTCACCATTAAGAAAGCATATTAAAAGGTGGGGTATGTCAATGTGATGTTTTAGGCTGCAGGTTACCAATGAAGGCTGTGATGTTTCAGGCTGAAGGTCAACATTTACTGAGCAACTGTTGTGTGCCAGGCCCTGTTCTGGACACTGCAAAACAGTGATGAACAGGACAGATCAGGACTTGGTGAGGCACCAGAGAGTCCATATTTCCTTATGATTTTCTCTTTGGCTTTACTGAGATAACAGTCTCGTTAAAATGGTGTATCTACATAGCTATTAGTTATATCTGTGGTAGATATTACTTCATTTGGCAAATAATTCTGAGCATCTGCATTTCAGGTAACATTAGGCATTGGGAATGTAAATCATTCCTAGTCTCAAGGAGCTCATAGTTAAATGAGAGGAGATAGAAAGAAAATACATTCTTATAAAAAAGTTTAAGTGCTGGGATAGAAGAAGGCACAGTTACAAGACAGAAAAGAAAAGAAAATTTCTCAGGGGAAGGGATGACTAAACTGAGTGTCTAATGCTGTATGAGTTGACAGGACAAGGGAAGGGGGAAGCGCATGCGTAACAGGGAAAATATCAAGTCATAAGGCAAAGAGGCTAAAATAGCATGGTACACTCCAGGAAGTTTCTGAGGGCAGTAAGTCTGAAGCATAAGAATAAGTGAGTGTGAGCATTCACAGATGGCGTCCAAGATGGGTCTAAATGCTGGGTTAAAAACTTTTCATTTCATTTTCCTTGACGAGCAATAGATAGCTGAAGGACTAAAAGTGGAGGAATGATCATGTTCAAATTTCAGAGTGATCATATGGCAACAGTACGAAGGATGGATGGAGGGAGAAATCAGAGGCAGAGAATAAAAGATAGGAGGCCAGTACAGGTTTTAAATAAGAAATAATGAAGGCATAACCTATGGCACTGGCCTTGTGAATGGAGAGAAGGGATGGTTTTTAAATGAGAAGGGAGAAATCAAGATTTGTCAATTGCAGCAGACCCTGTTTTTTGCCTCCCACCATCATCCAATGTTCTAATATTCCTTGTTAGCAGAGCCCTGATTTTATTCAAGTGTCCACCCTTAGCTCATCCATGTGCATAATGAAAGTGGCCCAACCTCTAGCTCATTGTTAAACTGTGATTAGTCTAAGCTAGCCATGGCAATCCATTCCTATTGCCCATGACTGGTATAGGAGTGGGCGTATGATCCAGTTGTGGCCAATGAAAGGCATGGGGAAATCCTCTGAGGGCTGACTAGGAAAAGTTTTCTCACTCAAAGAAAGCCATTTGTGGAGAAGCAGCTGGATTTTGTCATATGTGAATGGGTGGACTAAAAATCCACCTGGTGACCATGAGAAGAGCTAGGCAAGGATAAAGTCATCACACAGAGAATGGAAGAATGAAAAGAGAAAAGTAACATGAGTTCTTGATGATGTCCTTCAGTCAGTGGCTTAACTAATCCTGGAGCAGCTCTATCTCGCATCTGCAGCTCTGTTTCGTATCTACTTGCTTTGTGAAATTTAAAAAAAAAACACAAAAAACCACCTCTAGGTGAGGAGGGTATTCTGTTACTTGTAGTAAAGAGCATCCTAACTGACACTGCAACCAAGTGCTTTTAAGGAGTTAGGCAGACTTGATGGTTAAGCTGGTGTCCTGGCTCAGATGACTGAATTGATGGAGATACCATCAGAGACTGAAAATAAAAGAGGAGTATGTGCGTTTCTGGCAGTATTACTAATTCTTTCTATTTAGCAAAAAGGTGAGCACACTAATTACTAGTAATTCCATATAGCTAGTAAAAGTATAAAGGATAGTAGTGATCATGTACTACAGAATGCTAAGAGAGCACAGAGGAGAGGTCCTATTCCACTGGGGGGTGGGGCGTGAGGGGAGGTGGGATTGGTTATACTTCCCAGGGGAGACTGAATTAACAGATGCTATTGCTTAATGGAACCAGAGATCATCTTCTAGTAGGGAAGCAGAAATGTAAGAATAACATCCCATAATCAGCTTTTAGAAAGAATGTGCCTATAATTTATTGCTGGATCCAACTTTTCAACCTCCAAGTTGCTTTATTTAAAGACAGCCAACTTGCAGGCCTGGGTGGCTCAGCTGGTTAAGCGTCTGACTCTTGATTTCATCTTAGGTCATGATCTCTGGGTTGTAGGATGGAGCCCAGCCTTCCAGCTCTGCGCTCAGCGGGAAGTCTGCTTGTTCCTCTCCCTTGGCTCCTCCCCGCCCCACCCCACCGCTTGCACTCTTTAAAATAAACAAATAAAATCTTAAAAAAATAAAAACAGCCTACTTGAATAGCAATTAGAGGAGCAAACCATTTGATTTTTAAGATTATAAATAGCAGTGAGTGATATTAAAAGTTCCAAAAGAGTAAAAGAACATCTACTTACCTTTGCATAAGCTTTTCCACCTTTCAATTCCTGCCAAAGATAAAAAACACTGTAAGGATATCATATGATTAAAGATTTAAAATTAAACATACATCAAATAATCCTGAAGTATTTACAGTTTTACATGCTTGCAAATATTGATAAATTTCTAATGATCTTAAATTCAACTATTTGGATGGCTACCCTACCCCCATCCCCCAAATTATCAGAATTTTAATTGAGAATTTAACTTAAATCTGAAAAAGGCAAATGGTAAGAAGGCAAGCTAATTTTTAATCTATTCTGAAGAAGAAATTGCCAAAAAGTATCCTAGACACACTGTTAGAACCCAAATCACCAAAGAAATGTTAAATTACTTACTTAGTAAGCACATGAATGACATTGTGGAAAGATTTTAAGAAGAGTTGAAACACCTACCCCAGAGACAGCTACTCTTACCAATTTTTAGGAACAGTCCAAAAGATGCCTTTTACTCAAATGTACCATACTACACACACTGTTCTATATCTTACTTTTTTCTACTATATGATATTGTCCACATTAATATAAATATATATATATAAACACATATAGTACTGATCCAGTTAGTATAGTAGAATCCCTCTTAACTAACGTGAACAAGACTGGCAAAAGTGAAAAATAATAACAAATAATATACAGGCATCTTAACATTTTATTTGAAATATATAACTGTACACTAATTTGCCAAATCTCTGGATTTAGGACATGGCACAGTTGTGAGAATTAAGTGTAAAATACTTAGAACAAAGCCCAGCACACAATATACTCTGTATGTGTGTTTGCCATTACAATTAGGGTCAAAATCTCCTCTCCCTACCCACTTTTAAAAAATTAGTTTTAGGTGTACAACACAGTGATCTGACAATTCTAAACATTATGCAATGCTCATCATGGTAAGTGTAGTCACCATCTGTCACCATACAACACGATTACAAAATTAGTAACTATATTCCCTATGCTGTACTTTTCATCTCTGTGACTTATTTATGTTGTAACTGGAAGTTTGTACCTCTTAATCCCCTTCACCTCATCCCCCTCCCCTCTGGCAATCCCCAGGTTGTTCTCTGTACTTAGATTCTGTTTCTGGCTTTTGTTTGTTTGTTTTGTTTTTTTAGATTCCACATGTAAGTGAAATCATATGGTATTTGTCTTTCTCTGACATTTCACTTAGCACAGTACCCTCTAGGTCCATCCATGTTGTCGTGAATGCTAAGAGTTCATTCTTTTTTATACCATTTCCATCTTTAAAGTGGTGAATTTAAGCTCTCTGCTCCTCCCTGTTTGACAGACAGCCACATCTTATGGTTCAGTGCCAGCCGTGTCCCTGAGACACAGTGGTGAAGGTCAGAGTAAACGGATTTGGCTTTATTGGGTGCCTGGTCACTAGGGCTGCTTTAAACTCTGGCAAAACAGATAACTGTCACCATCAGTGACCCCTTCATTGACCTCAAATACATGGTCTACATGTTTCAGGATGATTCCACCCACAGCAAATTCAATGGCACAGTCAAGGCTGAGAACAAGAAACTCGTCATCGATGGAAAACTCCTCTCCATCTTCCAGGAGTGATATCCAGCCAACATCAAAGGGGGTGATGCTGGTGCTGAGTGTGCTGTGGAGTCCACTGGGGTCTTCACCACCATGGAGAAGGCTGGGGCTCACCTGAAGGGTGGGGCCAAGAGGGTCATCATCTCTGCCCCTGCTGCTGATGCTTCCATGTTTGTGACGGGCGTGAACCATGAGAAGTATGACGACACCCTCAAGATTGTCAGCGATGCTTCCTGCACCACCAACTGCTTGGCCCTATCCTTGACAACTTTGGCATCATGGAGGGACTCATGATTCATGACTCCATGCCATCACTGCCACCCAGAAGACTGTGAAGGACTCCCTGGGAAGCTGTTGCACGATGGCTGAGGGGCTGCCCAGAACATTATCCCTGCTTCTATTGGTGCTGCTAAAGCTGTAGGCAAGGTCATCCCTGAGCTGAATGGGAAGCTCACTGGTATGGCCTTCCATGTCTCCACCTGCAATGTGACAGTCGTGGATCTGACCTGCTGCCTGGAGAAAGCTGCTAAATATGATGACATCAAGAAGGTGGTGAAGCAGGCATCAGAGGGCCCCCTCAAGGGCATCCTGGGCTACACCGAGGACCAGGTTGTCTCCTGCGACTTTAACAGTGACACCCCACTCTTCCACCTTTGATGCTGGCATTGCTCTCCAAGACCACTTTGTCAAGTTCATTTCCTGGTATGACAATGAATTTGGCTACAGCAACCAGGTGGTGGACGTTATGGTCCACATGGCTCCAAGGAGTAAGAGCCCCCTGGACCATCAGCCCCAGCAAGAGCAAGAGGAGGAGAGGCCCTCAGCTGCTAGGGAGTCCTTGCCCCAACTCATCCCCCAACACACTGAGAATTTCCTGACCTCTATACAGTTTCCATCCCAGACCCCATGAATAAGGGGAGGGACTTGGGGAGCTCTACCTTGTCATGTACCATCAATGTACATGTACCATGTACCCAGCCAAAAAAAAAAAAAGAAAAAAAAGTGGTGAATTTAAATAAGATGGGCAGCAATCTATGGTAAACTCTATTATTCATGAATATTTGCTGCCCCTTCCTGTCGCATTGATGTCTGGCGTGGCCATATCACTAAATCTACCCTATTATGAATTATTGAATTATTCTTCTTTATTAGGTTATTGTCATATCCCTTAATAGCACACTTCACTAAATAAAACAAAACTTTCTCCAGATGATTCTTGTCTCTTCTAGCTAATTCTTTGCTCCCCTCTACAGCTAAACTCCTTGAAAGACTTCTCAATTTGCTATATCCCACTCTCTAGTCGATCTACTTCAAATAGGCTTTTGTCCTCATTTTCCCTCTGCAATGGTTCTTAAGATTACCAATGATGTCCATTTTTGTTAAAGCCCAAAGGCTCTGTCTGCATCTTACTTAACCCCCCAACAGCATCTGAAAGGCTTGGGCACTCCACCTCCTTTCCAACATCATTTTTTTTTTCTCTAACCTTCCATGGTGCTGCAATTGCCTGGTTTTACTCCTACCTCAATGCCTGCTCCTTCTCACTCTCGTTTGCTGGACCTACTCTTGTATTCAACCTCTGTAGAAAGAATGCCAGTTGCACACCAACTATCCATTCCCCTGCTCTCCAAAGTAATAGAAAACTGTATTTTTAGGTGGGTATATGGCTACCCAAAATAATGACAACATTAAAAAAAAAATTTTTTTTTATTTAGGGGTGCTTGGGTGGCTCAATTGTTAAGTGTCTGCCTTTGGCTCAGGTCATGATCACAGGGTCCTGGGATCTAGCCCCACATTGGGCTCCCTGCTCGGCGGGAAGCCTGCTTCTCCCTCTCCCACTCTCCCCGCTTGTGTTCCCTCTCTTGCTGTTTCTCTCTCAAATAAATAAATAAAATCTTTAAAAAATTTTTTATTTAAATTCAATTTAAGTAACATATAGTGTTTCATTAGTTTCAGAGGTAGAATTCAATGCTTCATCAGTTGCATACAACACCCAGTGCTCATTACTTCAAATGCCCTCCTTAATGCCCATCACCTAGTTATCCCATCCCCCCAAACTCCTCCCCTTCAGCAACCCTCAGTTTGTTCCCTAGAGTTAAGAGTCTCTTATGGTTTGCCTCCCTGTTTTCATCTTATTTTATTTTCCCTTCCCTTCCCCTATGTTCATCTGTTTTGTTTCTTAAATTCCACATATGAGTGAAATAATATGGTATTGTGCTATGGCAGTGTGATCAAGATCTGGCCAAAAGGATGTAAGAAGTGATACATATGAATTCTTGCTCCTCTCCTGCTAACAGTAATTTATACTCCTTCTGAATGTTAGAGTGATCCAAGATTTGGTTCAGGACCTCTTGTCTTCTATGTCTACACTTTCCCCATTCAAGTCTGTAGGGTTTTTTTTTGTTTTGTTTTGTTGTTTTGTTTGTTTTTTTTGAGAGAGAGACAGAATGAGCAGGGGGAAGGGGAGAGAGAATCCCAAGCAGCCTCCACTCTCAGTGTGGAGCAGGACACGGTGCTCCATCTCACAACCCTGAGATCATGACCTGAGCCGAAACCAAGACTTGGACACTTAACTGACTAAGCCAACCAGGCGTCCCAGGTTTGTAGCTTTAAATAAAAACTATGCTGGTAACTCTCATGTCTCCGTCTCTAGTCTGACTTCTCCCCTGAGTGCCAGACTGGTATCTTTAAATGACTATTGGACATTCCTACTTGGTATCTCATAGACATCTCCAATTTAACATGGCCAAAACAGGCCTGCTGATTTCTGCTTATCGGTCCCCCAAATTATTTCACTCTGAGCTTTTGCCATTTCAATAAATAGCACAATTACCTTCCTATATGCTTAGGCAAGGGTCTAAGAGTTATCCTCAATTCTTTTCCCTTCATTTACCACATCCAATCTATCAGTGGGGGTCTACCTCCAGAAACACATCCTACATCATACCGTCTCTGTGGTTATAGCTCCATGCCAATACAAGCATTCCTCACCTGAACCATCCCCACCACCTACGTGGTCTATCTGCAATGCATCCTCTACACAGCAGCAAAACTGATCTTAGAAGATCATCTCTCTCCTTAGTAAAATCCTCAAATGGATTCCAATTGTAATTAGAATAAAATCCAAACTCATTACCATGTCCTATAAGGCCCTGCCTGATCTAGTGCCTCCATCCTCATCACCAAGAGCTTTCCCTCTCCTTCTTTTCCATCTTCCAGCCAGGCTGGTCTTCTGTCATTTAAATATGACAGATTTGTTGTTTAACCTAAATGGGGTTTACAATACTTTTGAATCTGTGGCTTGATGTTTTTCATCAGTTTTAGAAGATTCTCAGCCACAATACCTTTCCTCTCCCTCTAGGGCTCCATTTACATATATGTTAGACCTTTATACTGTTTCTCATGTCTTACATTCTTTTTTAAATTTTCTACTTTCTTTCTGTGATTTTGTCTGGATATTTTCTTCTGTCTTATTTTCCAGTTTACCAAACCTCTCTTCAGTTTTGGTAAGCCTGCTGTTAAATCTGTCTGTTGAAATTTATTTTTATCTATTTAGCTTTATTTACTTATTATTTTTTAAAGTTTTTTTTTTTTTAAGTAATCTCTACACGCAACATGGGGCTTGAACTCACAATCCCAAGATCAAGAGTCCCATGCTCTACAAACCAAGCCAGTCAGGTGCCCCTTGTCTACTTAACCTTAAATTTTAGTTATTTCATTTCTCAGTTCTAGAATTCAATTTGCTTTTACCTTTATAGTTTCTAGTTCTCTAATAAAATGCACCCATATTGTTCACTCATTATAATTACAGTAAATGTTTGTCTCTGATCTTCCCAAAACCTGTATCTTCCATGAGTGTGTTTTTATTATCTATTTTCCTTTTGATATTTGGTCATGCAGTCATGTCTCTTGGTATACTTGGTAATTTTTGTGCATGATAATTTGAAGAAGTAATGTGAGGCTCAGAATAGTGTTATTTTCCTTCAGAGAAGATACACATTTGCTTCTGGCAAATTCTGACAGGGGCAGATCACTTTCATCTAAGCAGGGATTAAGCGGATTAGAAGCTGAGTTTCAATCTTTATACAGGCTGATCTATACCCACCATACTCCTTCTAGATTGAAACTCTTAGGGAGTCCCAATGAAAAGTCTGGGGTATTTACCAAGGCCCTTCATGCTGATGGGTCCTGGACTCCAGTTTTTGTCCCTTTAGTCTTGTAAAATTGCTGGGATCTCAGCTAGCCTCTTCTCAGTCATTGCTTTCAGCTCAGCTTCTTAACCACTGCTTGCAACTTAGCAAATGCTTTGAGGGAAAAAGCAATGCTAAATGTCAGGCTCATCTCTTTATGCTTCCCTTGTCTATGATTCTAAGCTTCTTAAGTCCTTACTGCCTTGGCAGCTTCTGATACCTTCAAGCAGCTGTTTTTTATATTTGGTCTAACTTTTCAGGTTGTTCTCAGAGGGATGGGTGGTGTTTAATAAGCTGGTCCATTAATTTCCGAAGCATAAATCCCCAGGTTTATTATAATCTTAGGGTCTGTTATGGATTGCATTGTGCATTTCTCCTCCCACCCCCCAAGATATGTTGAAGTCCTAACCGCCAGTACCTTGGGATGTGATCTTATTTGGAAATACATAGGTAATCTAGTTAGAATGAGGTCCTAATCCAACATGACTGGAACCCTCATTAAAAAAAAAAAAGGAGATTTGAACATAGTCACAGACACACACAGTGGGAAGATGATGTGAAGACACAAAGGGAGAAGACAGCCATGTAACTGGAGTGATTCATCTACAAGCCAAGGAATGCCTGGAGCTACCAAAAGTTAGGAGAAAGGCATGGAACAGTTTCTGGAGCCTTTAGAGCATGGCCCTGCTGACACCTTGATTTTGACTTCTGACCTCCAGAACTATAAGACAATACCTTTGTGTTGTTTTAAGCCACTCAGTTTATGGAACTTCAATACAGCAGCTCTAGGAAACTAACACAGGGCCTTTTTACTTTCAGGTATGGGATGGTTACTTTCATGTACCAACTTGCTGGGTCATGGGGTGCCCAGATATACGATTAAACACTATTTCTGGCTATGTCTGTGAGGGTGTTTCTGGATGAGATTAACATTTTAATCAGTCAACTGAGGAAAGCAGATTGCTTTCTTCAGTGTGGGTGGGCATCATCCAATCTGTTGAGGGTTTGAATAGAAGAAACAGGCTGAGGAAGGTTAAATTCGCTCTCTTTACCTGTTTGAATTGGGACATCAGTTTTCTCCTGCTTTCAAACTAGGACTTACACCATCAGCACTCCTAATTAACGGCTTTGACCTGAACTTACACCATTGGTTTCCTGGTTCTCAGGTCTTTGGTCTGAAGACTGAAATTACACCACCAGCATTCTAGGGTCCCCAGCTTGCAGATGGCAGATCGTGGGAGTTCCTGGCCTCCATAATTGTGTACGCCAATTCCTTATAATAAATCTGTATCTATATAGCTACCTCTCCACTCTATTGATTGTTTCTCTGGAGAACTTTGACTGTATTAGTTAATACAAGGTCCTACTGCTTTAGAATGGTCTTTCCCTAGATCTTTACATGAGTGCCTCCTATTCAAATGTTACCTTTCAGAGAAGTCTCCCCTAATTTTCTGAAATGACTTCCTCTCCCTGAGTTATTCTCTATTATCTCATTGAATTTTATATACAACACTTACCATCTAAAACAATTTTATTTGGTTACATGCTTACTCTCTATCTTTTCTATCACTCTTTCCACCAGCTCCAACCAGAAAAGAGAGTCCTTGAGGGCAGGAACTTATTCCAGTTCACCACTGTCCTTTCAGGGCCTAGAATAGTAGGTGGCACTTTGTAGGAACTCACATATTTGTTGACAGGCGATGGACTGCTTCCCTGTGTCCTAGGCAACAGAGTGCATTATCAAACTTTTTGATCTTTGTTAAATTTATAGGTAAAAAATGGTGCCTTATTTGTAGTTTTAACATACATGAGACTGAGTAATTTTTTATAGGTTTGGAAGCTATTCATATTTTCTGTTTTGTGAAATAAATATTCTGTTGCTTGCCTATTTTTCTAAAGGGTTATTGATCTTTTCTTCTTGATTTATTTGAAGGAGCTCTTTCCATACCAAGGAAATTAGTCCTCTGACATGGTTTGCAGATGTTTCCCTTAATTTATAGCTTTGCTTAAGGTATTTTTTTGCAATGCAGAAAATGTTTGTATAGATGAGTTTACTGATTTTTCTTTATGGGTTCTTACTTTTATTCTCATGTGGCCTTTTCTCTTTTCTCAGTGGCTGAAAGATAACAAGACTGGAGTAATTCCCTTGGATCTAAAGATGGGCATAATATGGTGAAGATGGCAGAGCTGCTCTACCAGCCCTGGACCCCTTGGCTGTTACCCACGAGAGACATAAACTTCTGTCCTGTTTAAGTCATTGTATATTTGGGTATCTGCTTCAGCAGCTTATTGTATATGCTCTAACTAATACACCAAACCATCACAACCTGAGGAACTGGTTTATTTCAGATGAACAAGTCCTACCTTAAATTACAAAATAACTAGTTTTTTTTGTAATAGACTCAGTGTATTTATTTATTTATTTTAAAGATTTTATTTATTTGACAGAGAGAGACACGGCGAGAGAGGGAACACAAGCAGGGGGAGTGGGAGAGGGAGAAGCAGGCTTCCCGTGGAGCAGGGAGCCTGATGCGGGGCTCGATCCCAGGACCCTGTGATCATGACCTGAGCCGAAGGCAGACGCTTAATGACCGAGCCACCCAGGCACCCCGACTCAGTGTATTTAATTAGCAGTTATGCTTTACTCTAAACTGGTTATATGTTTTCTTTTATTAAAATTCAAAGACTGGTCATCTTTAGAAAATTATGACTAGAACTCCATTTAGTAAAGGTTTCAATATAAAAGCCACAGCAGCAATTAAAGTAGAAAGAGAAGGTAGGATGCTTTATTATATCAGTTAATCCTCAAAACTTCTAGAGAAAGCAATTATTATACTCTTAGCTTGGATGAAGAAACTGAGTTTTAGAAAGTCAGGAGAACTGCCTAAGGTCTTACAGTTAATAAGCAGCATATCTGGGACTCAAACATAGGTCACTATGATGACATACACACGTTCACTGCACTATCCTTCCTTTAGGGAAGATTTAATGCAATTATTATTTTTTTAAAGATTTTAAAAATTTATTTATTTGTCAGAGAGAGACACAATGAGAGAGAGAGAGAGAGAGAGAGAGAGAGCGCACAAGCAGGGGGAGTGGCAGGCAGAGGGAGAAGCAGGCTCCTCGCTGAGCAAGGAGCCTGATGCAGGACTCGATCCCAGGACCCTGGGATCGTGACTTGAGCTGAAGGTAGACGCTTAACCGACTGAGTCACCCAGGTGTCCCCTTGATGCAATTATTGCTGCTCCAAGTTAGACTGTTTTAGAGGTCTATTTTCATTAAAGGCTTAAAACCTATAAAATGTATATATGTATTTATGTTATATCTTAGCTGAGTAGATGAATCAATATAACAAAATATAGCCACACACAACATAGTGCTATCCATTCACTCAAAAAGCAGAGAAAGAAAGTTAAAAATACAACTTCTTATCTGATAAAGAAGAACACAAGACTGGAATGGAAAAGAACAAGGCAAGGGACTCCTGCTTTTCATTTTAAGTCCTTCTCTTAATCTTTGAACACGTATATGTATTATATTGGTAATTTAAAAAAATGTATATAAGATAGAGGGGCGCCTGGATGGCTCAGTCGTTAAGCGTCTGCCTTTGGCTCAGGTCATGATCTCAGGATCCTGGGATGGAGCCCCGCGTCGGGCTCCCTGCTCAGCGGGGAATATGCTTCTCCCTCTCCTTCTGCCTGCCGCTCCCCCTGCTTGTGTTCTCTCTCTCTCTGTGTCAAATAAATAAATAAAGTCTTTAAAAAAATGTATATAAGATGTAACAAACAGGTTACATTTAAAGGCAACAGTTTCATTCACCTATAGTGGTGACAAATGGATTTCCTCTTTTTCACCCCCCCAAAAAGTAGGATCACGTATTTCTATATATATTAAGTTGATCACCTGAGATTACCATCTTTGTAGATTACTGGGAACATGCCTCAACCTAACGCGGAAAGGAAATGATATAAAAAACAAAACAGGGCCTTGGAATTAGAAAGATTCGTGTGAGTCCCCACTTTGCCATTTCTTAGCTATGTGAATTTGGGCAAGTGATAACTTCTCTAAACCTCAGTTTTCCTGAAATTGCCAAAAAATAACACCCATTTTCATGGTTGTTGTTAGACGTAATATATGTAAGGTCCCTAAAATAATGCCTAGCAATGAGAAATTTAATGAATGGCAGGATAAAGATAGATAGAGCCCCCCCCAAATAATACAAATAGGGTCAACACTTAAAGGTAGTGATAGTGAGATAAGGTCCTTGAGTAATAGTTTATGACTTCACATTTTCTTAAGTCCTATTTGTCACAGTAATTCAAATTATTGCTGCAAGTGTGAAGTGGCATTACATATAACGCTTCTAATGATGAAGTAGAGCTAAATAAAGTGAGTCAGGGACTATGGAACTAATTACGGTTTCTGAAAGGGGAGACGTAATCAGCTACTTTTGTACCTTCCTCACAGATACTCTGTAGATACAAGGATCCAGGATGCCTGTGGTGGCACTTGCACTCATTTTGCACATAAATGAGAACTTCTTCCTCCAGTGAACACAGTTTGCTTGCACCACTTCCCTGAATGGGGAAAAAAAAAAAAAAAGAGAAACAATTACTACTGATGACAGGTCAAAAAAGCATACACACTCTTTCACTCAGGTCTCTAATGCAGAAGTGATAGATTAAAAGCCAGTATTTGGAAACATGAAGAAAACAAACTTCTAACAATGTGGTCTGAAAATCTCTAGAAGCTTTTAATTATCCACAGAAACTTAAATTTAAAAAAAAAGTGAAATTACATATCAATTGAATCAACGTAAATCGAAGCTTCACTACTCATTCATTCAGCACATAATACATGTTTATTTTTGGTGTGCGGGTTGTGTGCTAGGTGTCCGAGATACGAAGACGAGGACGACGGTGTTCCTAACCTTGTAGGGCCTGTGGTTTAGTCAGTACCAGAGACAGAACTGGGAACAAATAAGTGTTCTGAAATGGACTCCTGCCATCGCTCTACTCCTGTTCCCTCCGTAACAGCAACAACAGCTGCCATTTGCTGTCAGCTTACCACATGCTATTCAATCTCACAGCAACCCCAGGAGGTTTATAGATAAGAAAGATGAAGCGCAAGGAGAAAAGTTAACTCAAGGTCATTTAGGCAGGAAGTCGCGGCACTAGCTTTCAAACCAGGCCCGTTTAACTCAACAGCCTACTTGTCCATAAAGGAAAATCTGTATTTTCCCAACCACCTCTGCTCTTTCAAGCTTCCAGGCCTTTGTACCTGCTGTTCCCTCTACTGTTTTGTATAAGTGTAGGGGGCTTGGCCTTAAAACAGAAGGATAATTATTCCTCTAACATGGGAAGAAAAGAAAGACAATGGGTGAAAATAAAGAGAAAACTGGAGAAACCAAAAGGGAAAGGCAAGAAAGCCCAGGCTGAATAGTTTTTGATTTTCTTAGGAAAGTAAAAGGTGAGGTTCGTTCTTTTTTTTTTTTTTTTTTAATATTTTATTTATTTGCCAGAGAGAGAGAGAGTGAGAGAGTGTGAGAGTACAAGCAGGGGGAGTGGCAGGCAGGGAGCCCAATGTGGGGCTCGATCCCAGGGTCCTGGGATCGAGCCCCACATGGGGCTCCCTGCTCAGCAGGGAGCCTGCTTCTCCCTCTCCTACTCCCTCTGCTTGTGTTCCCTCTCTTGCTGTGTTTCTCTCTGTCAAATAAATAAATAAAATCTTTAAAAAAAAAAAAAGATTTATTTCAGAGAGAGAACACGTTGGGGGGGAGGAGGGGTAGAGGGAGAAAATCTCAAGCAGACTCCCAGCTGAGTGTGGAGCCCTTCCTGGGCTGGAACCCATGAGATCACGACCTGAGCCAAAATCAAGAGATGGAAGCTCAATGAACTGAGCCACCCAGGCACCCCTAGAATGTATGTGTTCTTAGAGGAGTTTCCTGGAAATCCAGTAGGAGTGCAATTTATTTCTATGGTCACAACACAGGCAGAATGAGTTCTTTGGCAAAGAATGGATCTGGAGGTATTTATCAGGCAACATGAGGCATCCCCAGCAAGATAGGCATGAGCTAACATGCATACTTAAAAATAAATGAATTTTTGAAAAAAACAGTGAATAATAATGAAAATAACAAAGAGGAAAAAATAAAATTAGAATTTTTTAAAATGTTGTTTCCCTATCAACATCTCAGCGCCTCAAGACTTGATGGAGGCATCAGTCATGGCCTCTGGAGCTCCTAAAAAGGGTGTGCAAGTATACTGAAGGGCTACCCCTCAGGAGCATCCTGTGCTTCCAAGCACTTCGTTGTTTCTGTCACTGAGATCACTGACCTTTGATCAGGAATCAGACATTTAAAACAAAAACTAAAAAAACCCCTATATTTTACTTCAAAAAAAATTACATAAAAACTTCTAGTTAACGATTGCAGGTTGAGAGCATGTATTAATTTACCTCTGCTCTCCCAAACATTCTATTTAATTTTTAAGGCATCATCTAGCAAGGACAAAGAGAACCAGAGAGGAGACAAAAATAAATGGCCAGGGATTAACAAGTGATAATGATTTAGCAAATCAAAGAAAGCTGAACATTAAGCTGGTAATGGTGAAAGCCAAGAGCAGGTATCTTAAATTAGCATTAAGTGGAACAAAGGAGGGACAAATGGCAGAAGAACTGATTGAAAACTCTTTTAGAAAGAGGCCCTCAGATCTTCCTGACTCCTGCAGAAGATTTATTCTTCTGATGAGGTACAACAGAGGGTTCTCTGTGTTACATGACCTGAGGGCAGGTATTGAAAATAGAATGACCATACTGGGTGGGGGGGGCAGGGTGGACCCAGGATGAAAGATGGACTTATTGAATGCTAAGACTTCCAACCTTCTTCCCCTAATCTGGCTTCTCAGGATATATTCTTTAAGAAGACGTAAGAAGAACATTCTCTGCGGAATTCAACCAGACCCCCCAAAAAAAAGCTCTAATGAGATGAATGTTGGAGGTTACAAAATGACTCTGCCAGCTCAATCTACAGTAAAAACCTGAATCAATGAACACTCTCTACATGCACAAAGCCTCTAAGCAACTTTAATTGCCTCACAGTTAAATATGAGCAAACATTTGAAGAATGTCTCTTAATATGAACAAACTGAGACCAGAATGAATAGCAAAAAGGCAAATTTTAAAAAACAGAGTCTATGCTGGAAGAAGAAAAAAAGATTCTCAGAGAGACAGAAATTGCATCTACCATAAAGGAATAGGATGCTATAAAACAGAACATATAAGGAACTAAAAAGTACTCACAGAAATAAAAAAACATGGGCTTGATATTCTTATTTTTTTAAAGATTTTATCCATTTATTTGAGAGAGAGAGACACAGAGCAAGAGCGAGCACAAGCAGGGGGAGCTGCAAAGGGAGAGGGAGAAGCAGGCTCCCCATTGAGCAGGGAGCCTGATGCGGGGCTCAATCCCAGGACCCTGGGATCATGACCCGAGCTGAAGCCACCCAGGTGCCCCAAGAGTTGACTTTTTGAAAAAAAAAAAATAAACAAAATCAAGGAATTCATAGCTAGCCTAAGAAAAAAAGAGTGAAGACCATAAGAAATGAAAAAAGAGACACGGGGCGCCTGGGTGGCTCAGCTGGTTAAGCGACTGCCTTTGGCTCAGGTCATGATCCTGGAGTCCTGGGATCGGGTCCCTTATTGGGCTCCCTGATCAGCAGGGAGTCTGCTTCTCCCTCTGACCCTCCCCCCTCTCATGCTCTATCTCATTTTCTCTCTCAAATAAATAAATAAAATCTTTAAAAAAAGGGAAAAAGAGACATTTAAAACAGATGCTTCAGAAATAAAAAGAATCATAAGGGACTATTTTTTTTTTTTTTTTTAAAGATTTTATTTATTTATTTGACAGAGAGACAGCGAGAGCAGGAACACAAGCAGGGGGAGTGGGAGAGGGAGAAGCAGGCTTCCCTCCAAGCAGGGAGCCCGATGTGGGACTCGATCCCAGGACCCTGGGACCATGACCTGAGCCGAAGGCAGACGCTTAACGACTGAGCCACCCAGGCGCCCCATAAGGGACTATTATTAAGTTATATGCTAACAAACTAGATAATCTAGAAGAAATCAATAAATTCCTAGAAACATACAACTTGCTAAAACTGAATCAAGAAGAAACAGAAAACTTGAACAGATCAAAAACAAATAAGGAGACTGAATCAATAATCAAAAACTTTTGAACAACCACCCCCACAAAAAGCCCAGGACCAGATAGTTCTTAGGAGAATTCTATCAAACACTCAAAGGAAAATTTTTACCAATCCTTCTTAAACTCTTCCAAAAGATAGGGGAGTCTGCTTCTCCCTCTGTCTGCCACTCTCCCTGCTTGTTCTCTCTCTCTCTTTCTCTCTGTCAAATAAAAAAATTAAATCTTAAAAAAAAAAACCACATGATCATCTGAATAGATTAAATGTGGCACGCTTTTTCTGCAGCATCCACTCATGATAAAGACTTTCAACAAAATTGGTATAGCAGCAACTTACCTCAATACAGTAAAGACCATATATGAAAAGCCCACAGCTAACATCATAATCAGTAAGGAAAACCTGAAAGCTCTTCCTCTAAGATCTAGCACAATACAAGGATGCCCTCTCTCACCACTTCTGGAATATAGTACTGGAAATCCTAGCCAGAGCAATTAGTCAAGAAAAGAAATAAAAGCATCCAAATCAGAAAGAAAGAAGTAACATTAGCTCTATTTGCAGACAATATGATCATATAGATATAAAGCCCTAAAGACCACCCCCCCCCAAAAAAACTGTCAGAATAAACAGATTCAGTAAAGTTGCAGGATACAAAATCAAAATAAGAAAAAAAAATCTGTGGTGTTTCTATACATGAACAATGAACTACCTGAAAAAGAAATTAAGGAAACAATCCCATTCACAATAGCAACAAAAAGAATAAAATACCTAGAAATAAATTTAATCAAAGAGGTGAAAGACTTGTACACTGAAAACTATAAAACACTGATGAAGGAAAGTAATGAAGATACAAACAAATGGGAAGGCATCCTATGGATTGGAAGAATTAATATTGTTAAAAGGTCCATACTACCCAAAGTGATATACAGATTTAATGCAATCCCTATCAAAATCCCAATGGGATTCTTTACAGAACTAGAAAAAAACAATCCCAAAATTCCTGTGTAACCACGAAGACCCCAAAGCAATCTTGAGGAAGAAGAACAAGGCTGGAGGCATCACACTTTCTGATTTCAGAATGTATTACAAAGTCACAGCAATAAAAACAGTATGGTATTGGGAAAAAAAAACCCTCAGAAATATAGACCAGTGAAACAGAATAGAGAGCTCAGGAATAATTCCACCCACTTACACTCAACTGATCTTTGATTAAGAGTGCCAAGAAAACATAATGGAAAAAGGACAGTGGTGCTAGGAAAACTGGTTATTCACAATAGAAGAATGAAATTGGACTCTTATACTATATACAGAAATCAACACAAAATGGATTTAAAAACTTACACATAAGACCTAAAACAGTAAAACTACTAGAAAAAAATAGAGAAAAAGCTTCTTGACATTGGTCTGGGCAATGATTTTTTTGGGTATAACATCAAAAGCACAGGCAAAAGCAAAAATAGATAAGTGACTGCATCAAACTAAAAAGCTTCTGCAGAGCAAAGGAAATGATCAACAGAATGAAAAGGCAACTTATGGAATGGGAGAAAATATTCTCCAACCATGTATCTGATGAGAGGTTAATGTCTCAAATATATAAGAAACTCAAACAGCTCAATGGCAAAAACAAAAAAACCTCCATACAACACAATTAAAAAATGGGCAAAAACGTTTGAATAGACATTTCTCAAGTGAAGATATAAGGCCAACAGATATATGATTGTAATCACTAATCATTAGAGAAATGCAAATCAAAACCACAATGAGATATGGCCTCACACCTATTAGAGTGGCTGTTATCAAAAAGACAAAAAAAGCGTTGGTTAGAATGTGGAAAAAAGGGCGCCTGGGTGGCTCAGTCGGTTATTCATCTGCCTTTGGTTCAGGTCATGATCTCAGGGTCCTGGGATGGAGCCCTCCATCGGGGTCCCTGCTCAGTGGGTTGTCTGCTTCTCTCTCAGCCCTTCTCTCTCTCGCTCTCAAAAGTAAATAAATAAAATCTATAAAAAAAAAAGAATGTGGAAAAAAAAGAACTCTCCTACATGGTTGATGGGACTATAAATTGGTATAGTCATTATGAAAAACTGTATGGAGGTTCCTTAAAAATTAAAAATAGAATTACCATATGATCCAGCAATTCCACTTCTGGGTACATATCCAAAGGAAATGTAATTGATATTTGAAGAGATATTTCTGCTCCCATGTTCACTCCAGCATTGTTCATAATAGCTGAGATATGGACACAACCTAAGTGTCTGTTGAGGGATGACTGAAGAAATGTGTGACACACACACACACACACACACACACAAACACACACACACACACAGGAATGTTATTCAGCCACAAAAAAGAAGTAAATGTGATAATATGGGTAAGGGTGGAGGACATTATGCAAAGTGAAGTAAGTCAAACACAGAAAGACAAATATTGCATGACCTCACTTATATGTGGAATCTAAAATAGTGGAACTCAATGAGTAGCATGGTGGCAGCCAGGAGTTAGAAAGTGGGGAAATGGGGAAGATGTTGGCCAAAGGGTACCGAATTCAGTTAGAAAGATGAATAAGTTCTGGAGATCTAATGTACAGCATGGTGACCATAGTTAATAATGCTGTATTGCATACTTCTAATTTGCTAAAAGAGTAGATCTTAAATATTCTCACCAGAAAAAACAGGTAATTATGTGACGTGATGGATATGTTAATTAGTTTGATTGTGGTCATCATTTTACAATGTATACATAAATCTAAACATCTCAAGTTGTACATCATTTTTTTAAAGATTTATTTGTTTCTGTGAGAGAGAGAAAGTGCAAGAGAGTGAGAGTGCGTGCATGAGTGGGGGGAGTGGCAGAGGGAGAGGGCAAATCTCAAGCTGACTCCCCACTGAGTGCAGAGCCCAATGTGGGGCTCGATCCCAGGACTAAGATCATGACCTGAGCTGAAATCAAGAGTTGGACACCCAACTGACTGAGCCACCCAGGCACTCCATCAAGCTGTACATCTTAAGCATATATAATTAATTTGTCAATTATACTTCAATAAAACTAAAAGATAAAATCAAATATTATGGATGAAATGTTTTGTGCATATTTTTGTATATATTGTATATATTTTTCATGACCTGTACAGCCCCACCCAATGAAGCCACAGATAAGCTCAGATCCACTTGCAGGGAATTAAGACACTATCCAGACACATGAATACTGTCTCCCAAGTAGTAGACTGACATATAAGCTAAGACTCTGGAACAGGTTCTTATGTGAGAGTAAGAAAGTCTAATGAACCAAGAGATCAGGTTGGGATGAACTAAGGCTATGAAAAGTGTACATGATCATTAATTAACTCATGATGTCACACAACAAAGAATCCTTACTGGAGTAGAAACTCAGAAATGATGAAGGCAAAAATAAGAGCCCAGAAAATCACTCTGGACAATACACTGCCAACCACAGTAAACACTAGATAAATATTTGTTGACTGAATGAATAAATGTCATGCATTAGTCACAAATAAACAGTCCCAGCTACTGATTCCTGCCTATGCTACTTCACGATTTTTCCTAAATCAACCCCTTTTCTGTGTCTAGCACCACTACCCTAATTCAGTCCCTTAACAGCTCTTCCTTGAAATATGGCAACAGCCTCCTAAATGGTCCTCACTCAAATCTACCTTTCTCATTGCTACCAGAGAGCTCCTTCTAAAATACAAATTTCAAAATGTCATTCCTCTGTTTAAAATCCTTCACCGACAGGGCACCTGAGTGGCTCAGTCAGTTAAGTGTCTGACTCTTGGTTTTGGTTCAGGTCCTGATCTCAGGGTTGTGGGATCGAGCCCCGAGATCGGCTCTGTGTTCAGCGCAGAGTCTGCTTGAGAGTCTCTCTCCCTCTCCCTCTGGCTCTCCCCCTACCCCAAAATAAATAAATAAATCTTTAAAAAAATAGTAAAATCCTTCACCAGTTCCCCATATCTTGGAGGATTACCTCCAACCTACTTAACATGGCCATGATTAGGTCCCTGCTTATCTTTAGTCTCTTGACCCTTTTTTTTTTTTTTAAAGATTTTATTTATTTATTTGATAGAGAGAGAGAGAGCATAAGTAGGCAGAAAGGCAGGCAGAGGGAGAGGGAGAAATAGGCTCTCCACTGAGTGGGGAGCCCGACGTGGGGCTCGATCCCAGGACTCCGGGATCATGACCTGAGCCGAAGGCAGCCGCTTAACCGACTGAGCCACCCAGGTGCCCCTCTCTTGACCTTTTCTGTCTCATACTGCTTGTCAATCCCAATTTACTTCACACTATTCCTCATTTGTATGCCTTGTTCATGAGGTTTTCTTTCCTCTGTATGCTGTCTACTCTCCCTTTCAACTCCCTAGATTTACCAATTTAATTCTTACTCACTTAGTTTAGTCATGACCTGCTCTAGAAATCATTCCCCAACTCAGCCTTCAGGTGAAAGCCTGGTGTCATGTATGATGCGGTCTACCTTGGTTCCCTGAATGCCTCTGTGTCTGCATTCTGTATCCCAGAGTATTGCCACCCAGGAGAGGGGCTGGCAAGAACTGACCGAGTTGGCTTCCTCCATCATTCCATTCAGTCCTCATCTCCTAGGATGCAGTCCTACTTTCCTTTTTTTTCTGCCTTGTCTCTGGCAGATGCTTCTATGATTACACATATTTCAAATGAACCGATATTTGAAACAAATTTTAAAAATTTATAAGCTTAAAAATAGCTATGTCCCTTCTTAAAAGGAATTCAAGTAGAAAAAGATATGATAATTTAGGCAATCTTTTCGATTTTATATCATCAGAGTAATAGCCCTCAAGTATTCAACAATTTCTCTAAATAAAGGAAAAATTTTGTATGCCCAAGGCAATTATTCAGAATTTTTTTGTCATAATCTTTAATGTGTATACATGCACGCAAATATACATGCATAGACACACAGCTGACAGAAAGCTGTCCAAACTACACAAACAAACAAAGTGGCAAAGCTAGTTCGTGACAGTTTGTTATACTGATGGGTTACCATGGAAACAAACTCAGACTACTTGGCAACTGAGACAAAAGTCACATTTAGTAATGTTTTCCGTTATGTGAGTCATTAATTTCCTATGAGTTTTATATGGTTGCTTAACCACTTTCAAGAAACAAAGCAAGAGAATAGGATTTATGTTGATACTGTGGAAAGTCAAGTATTTCTAAGATAAACGATAAAGTTGCTGATTGTGAAATATGTAAGCAGAGGACTTAAAAGAAGGTAAGTGTTGCTATGGCCACTGTTTATCCTTCAAGAGTTAAAAAAAAATCTAAAAAGTCTTTAAAAAATTAATAAAGAGTGAAAATTATGGATCCATTTTTTGTAACTTACTGTACCAGCAAACTGCATTATTTAATATTCTAAGAATAACTTGCATATGTATACTCTACACATATATTTAAAATTATGCCATATCTTGGAATTTGAAGTATTTTTAACTTTTCAGAAACAGTGATCAAAAACTGCTGTGAGGAATGCAAGCTGTTTTGCCAGACAACATTACTGCAGGGAGGTGAAGTGCTTGTATCCAGAGCCAGTCTGCTTGGGTTCAAATCCTGCCTCTGCTACTTGCCGGCTCTCACACTGGACACACTCCCTAACCTCGCTGCACTTCCGTTTCCTCCTCCACGAAACAGGGGTAGTAACAGTACCCACAAGTCAAGGGAGTTTTTGGAAACTAAGTGAATTATTACAGTGTTTAGAACAGTGCCTTATAGTGGATCTCAATAATAAATGTTAGGAGTTGCTATTATTAAGAATGTAAGTAGTTGGGGCGCCTGGGTGGCTCAGTCGTTAAGCGTCTGCCTTCAGCTCAGGTCATGTTCCCAGGGTCCTGGGATGGAGCCCCGCATCGGGCTCCCTGCTCCGCGGGAAGCCTGCTTCTCCCTCACTCCCCCCTGCTTCTCCCTCTCTCACTCCCCCCTGCTTGTGTTCCCTCTCTCGCTGTGTCTTTCTCTGTCAAATAAATAAAATAAAATCTTTAAAAAAAAAAAAAAGAATGTAAGTAGTTCTACATCTACTTACATTTGCCGCCCAGAAATAATGATTAAATTTATAAGTAGGGAATTTTCTTCAATAGTCAATGGAGGTTTCTATTTTCTAAGAGATATAGATTCATGAGAAAATGAACCTTTGGGAACTGAAGCAAAAATAAATATTTTAAAACTCCAAGAATAAATGAGATCCGTAAAAACTGTGACTTTTAATTACAACACTAGGCGTACATGAATCTCTCGCATTTTAGAGGCATTTTTGGCTTGTGTAACTGGGTGGACAGTACTATCATTCAGTGGAAAAAAATTGAGCCCAGGGGATTTTCATTCATTCATCATTCATTCATTCATTCATTCATTCTGCTGGTAGTGTTAGACAATGTAGGAAATGATGATCCAGAGTTTGGACATTTTGAGGTTGAGGAGCCTGAGAGTCCCTCCTTTGGAAATGTCCAGTAGGTAGACAGATACAGAGACCTAGAACTCAAAAAGAGGGCAGGGCTCAAAATACAAATGTTAAGTCCTCAGCATGTTAATGGTCACTGAGATCATGGGAATGGATAAGGCCATTCAGGGAGAGTGGGTAGAGTAGGAAGGGAAGAGAGCGGAGTCTGGAACTCTAGGGAACACTGATATGTAAGGTATGGGAGGAGAAGGGGGCAGGTGAAGGAGACCAAAGGGTAAATGGAGAAGCAAAGGAGATCCTGTTTGTCACTGAAACCAAGGAAAAGATTTTTAAGAAGGCGTTGCCCCAGAATATCAAATGTGGCAGAGTGGGCAGGTAAGATAATGATGAAAAAGCAGCAACAATGAAGTCACTGATAACACTGGCAAGTATAGTTTCAGTGCAAAGGTGAGGGTGGAAGGCAGATTACTATAGGAGGTAGAGACAGTAGTAATAAAGTGGAGAAGACGAAGGTGGCAGTCGGATGGGGACATGGGGTAGAAAGAAGATTTCAACTAACATGCAGGAGACTTAAGCATGTTTTAGCACTGACAGGAAAGAACCACTAAAGAGAAAAAGTCAAAAATTTGAGGAGGTATGAATAATGGCACCAGAGAGGACCCATCTCTGAGAATGTCAGAGCAGATGTGAAATGGACAATAGTTGGGGGGATTGGCTCTCGACAGAAGAAGGGGCTCCTCTTTCATCATGAGGAAGGAAAGAGAAAAGAACATGCTGTAATGCAGGCAAGTTTGTCAACAGCTCACTGTTCACTGCTCAGAATTTTTTTTTTCAAGATTTTATTTATTTGAGAGAGAGAGCGTGAGCAGGAGTGGGTGCGGGAGGAGCAGGAGAGGGAGAGAATCTTTTTTTTTTTTTTAAAGACTTTATTTATTTGAGAGAGAGAGAGTGAGAGAGAGCATGAGAGGGGAGAGGGTCAGAGGGAGAAGCAGACTCCCTGCTGAGCAAGGAGCCCGATGTGGGACTCGATCCTGGGACTTCAGGATTATGACCTGAGCTGAAGGCAGTCACTTAACCAAGTGAGCCATCCAGGCGCCCGGAGAGGGAGAGAATCTCAAGCAGACTCCCTGCTGAGCATGGAGCCTGATGCGGGGGCTCAATCCCACAACCCTGAGATCATGACCTGAGCCAAAATCAGGAGTCAGATGCTCAACCGACTGAGCCACCCAGGCTCCCCACCCCAGAACTGTTCTGATGAGAAATTTCATTTAGAAACACACACTACTACTTGACATACAGTAGGTCCCCAAATAAATGTTTGAATACTTGCTTGTTAATAATCTGCTGAATACATTTAAAAAAAGTCTTTGTAGCCTCATGCAAGAAAGATTGCCACAGCGCCTGGGTGGCTCAGTTGTTAAGCATCTGCCTTCGGCTCAGGTCATGATCCCAGGGTCCTGGGGTCGAGCCCCGCATTGGCTCCCTGTTCTGCGGGAAGCCTGCTTCTCCCTCTCCCACTCCCCCTGCTTGTGTTCCCTCTCTCACTGTGTCTCTCTCTGTCAAATAAATAAAAATCTTTAAAAAAAAAAAAAAAGAAAAAGAAAGATTGTCATTCAGTGACTTAGCAGATGTCCTAACAAGAAAAGTCATTTAAAAAAAAAGTATGCAAAATTATGCCAATTTTTATAGTATGATAACTGAGTAGTTGTTTTTATGAGTAAAATATGAATTTATGTTCACCTAAAGAGACATGTATTTTTTAAGTTCCCATATGTATAGTCATAGATTATTTTTTCTATATACTTTTTGATCACATTTCTAAACACTTAATAGAAACCATTTGAATAATATAAAAAAGGAAGACTAGCACCCAGTTCACCTGTCAGTTAACATATAGTTTTTCTATTTATGACTTCTCAGTTTAAGAGCCAGTGAAAGAAAAGCAGGATGATATATGGAAAGAGCAAAGGATAGAGAACCAAGGTGTTTTCTATTATAAACTAGGTGAGTTGTGACTAATCATTTAACCTACTGGGGCTTCAACTTCTTCATTTAGGAATAAGTGTTAAACTAGATGCTAAAATTTCATGATTCCCATGTATCAAAATAAGTATTTTTGACAAGACTATTTTATCATCCAAGCAAATTAATTTATTTTGCTGTAAATATACACATTCTACATAGCATTAGTTCCCTACCTTCTAGAAAGGACAGTACAGATGAAGAAAGCACAATAAAAAAATGAAGTAACAGAAAAAACCCATTCCTAATCTAAGGAAAGACCTTATACTACAAATTTAAGAATACACAGGATAGTTTGGGAAAATGTAATGAAAACTACACAAAACTTAAAAAAAAAAGAAAAAAAAAAAGGAGCTGCCTCAGCCGCAGCTGGCCAACGGGGCCCTCAAAGTCTCTGTCTGGAGCAAGGTGCTGTGGAGCTACATGGCCTGGGAGGACAAGGATGAATTTTTAGATGTGATCTACTGGTTCTGACAGATCATCTCTGTGGTCCTAGGTGTCATTTGGGGAGTGTGAGCATTGCGGGGTTTCCTGGGAATAGCAGAATTCTGCCTAATCAATGCAGGAGTCCTGTACTTCTGCTTCAGCAACTACCTACAGACGGGTGAGGAAGAATATGGTGGCACATGGGAGCTCACAAAAGAAGGGTTTATGACATCTTTTGCTTTGCTCATGGTCATTTGGATCATTTTTTACACTGCCATCCACGATGACTGATGGTGGACAGACCCCACCCGCTCTCTGTCTGGTATAAAGGAGCCTCATAGTTACAGCACAGAAACATGATTGTAGGGGCACCCCAGCCACGTGGAACCCGAAAGACCCATGTTTCCTGGACCGAGATTCAGTGTGTTGGGCATCAGTGTTTTCTGCATGGGCTGTGATCTGAAACTTTTTAAAGAACCATCTGCCTTTTGGGGAAGCATTTCTGAATTGTCCATCACCAACCATTTCTTCCTGGATATCATCATGAAACACCTGTTTGCTAATGGGAGCGGTCGTTTAATTTGATGCACCTCTGGATCCAGATGCAACATTAAATTGTCTTCCTCATTTTTCCACCAGGTGTACAGTTTTTAAACTATCAGTGGCATTTCAAGTCTTCTGAAAACAGTGTGGCAGTATGTGTGTGGGCCATGGAGTCTAATAAAACAGTTTCCACTGTAGAATGTTTTTGGGTACTTGAATAAATCAAATCTTTAATTGAGGGAAAAAAAAAAGAGAAAACTACACAAAGCTTCCCTATTTCAATAAGGTGAAATCCTTCATGAACACATGTACTTAAAATCAAGTTATGTACACAGGAATGAATATATGTTCTCCACAACTCTTAAAAACAAAGGGAAAAGGGATTAACTTTACAGAACTAATAAGCAGATGTGAACTGCGGATTCTATACCTAGCCCAAACCATGCATCGTGTCTGAAGGAAAAAAGGATATTCTGTCAGACATGCAAGGACTAAAAAAACCCAAAACAACAACAAAGCAAAGCAAAGCAAAAAGTTATCACTCAGGCACCCTTTCTGAATAAGACACTTGCGTTGTGTAAGAATAAGAAAAATGAATTAAAAGTTAGGCCTTACGAATCAAAAAAAAGGGCAAGAAACCAAGTCAGTAGGTTACCTGTTCTTTCAAAATACTTTATTTTTGAACAAAATGACATTTTTTTGGTTCTTTCTGAACAGTCTAAAAACATGTGTAAAAGATAACAGCCTCTCTCCCTTGAGGTGCCTCCCAAACGTGCTCTGTCCTTTTCCTACCATCCAACCTCATCTACACAGTCTACTGGACAGGGAGCAAACTTTAGGCTCAGAAGACTTGGGCTCAAGTCTAATTTCTTTCTCTCTCTTTTTTTTAAGTAGGCTTCATGCCTGGCGTGGAGCCCAATGTGGGGTTTGAACTCACAACCCTGAGATCAAGACCTAAGCTGAGATCAAGAGTTGGACACTTAACTGAGCCACCCAGGTGCCCCAAAATTAAATATTTAATTTATCTATTTACCATATAAATTACATATATGATATATAATTATTTATTATATTACTTATATATATTTTATATATATATAGCACTGTGTAAAGAACAAAATGTTATGAATCCAGACCACTCAAAAGCTTTTTCTATGATACAATTCCTGAGTCCCTGGGTAAAACGATTCTCTTGTTTCGATAAACTCCTGGGACATTTTATAAGTGTCTGGAGGTGCCTTGCAAATAAATAATACTAAGAGCAAGAAAGATGGGGCTTTAGTGAACTTTTGCTGTGTGTTACAGAATATATTAAAAAATATACTCCCCCTTGGGTATTTTCACAAGCATAAATTATTGAAAGGGAGCTCTAGAGTATCAGAGGAGGTTTATCTGCTACAGTGATATTAAGTAGTGAATTCAAAACAACATGCACAGGCCATCAGGACTGATTTGGAGATACAGATAAGGAGGAGAAGAATGTAGAATGCTTACATTTTTGAGATTGGGAGTGAAATGAGCCAGTGACACAGCTGGAATGTGACAAAATAGCAGGAAAACTGTGCTGTGAAGGCTCTACTCTGGCTATTTTGGTAATTCTTAAAATAATGATAATGATATAATAATAAGGAAAAACTCAGGCAAAAGAAGTGAATTAAAATAAAAGTCACGGCAACACGGTCTAGTGAGTGCTACTTTGAAGGGAGGTCTGGGGACGAGATGGAAGAGGGGAGAGATCTGGGTGGCAGTGAAAGGATGCGGTTAGGGGTTGAACAGAGAAGGACTATACTGAGCACGTGGGCTGGGAGATTTCTTGAGTGGCAGAGACCCACCATGGTATCTCCTGCTGACTGTGACCACAGTCAGTGTAAGCTCCGTGATTATGCATCACACTGCATTGCTTGACAGGTCTGATACCATTCCTCACATGGAAGGAAACCCCAGGGGGGTCACAGTAGGTGAGTTAGAAAAACTGCAATGAATATTTTAAATATCTTCTCAATTTTTTCTTTTTTTCTTTTTTGTATGCTGGTTTTATATGGGTGACCTTAGTAAAAATTACTGTCAGATTCATTTTGGCTTACTATCAGTTGGCACTAATATATAGTTTCTCAAATGAGGAACTGGCAAGAGCTAATATTGCAGGTATTACTGAATTCCTAGTTGCTTCATGAAGGCTTACACTATATTAGTATAATGAGAGAGCTTATAGTGCTCAGTTGTATATAATTACAAATGCTTACCATCTGTATTAGTAACTTAATGACTGAGTTAATTTTTCCATGAATAGAAATGCATTCATAGAAATTATAAAGGAAATTTATGGTTGCTTTTAAAAGGTTCTTTACTAATTTAGCCTATAAGCAAAATTTTGGAACCAATTATTTTCTTTTGCAGGGACTATGAACAATCTTTTCTATGTTTCTGGGGCTGTTATTTCTAAAACCGTCTCTGCCTTGGATGCAGAGAAAATAGTGATGTCTATAGGACACTCCAAGGAAGACAGTCATTTGAGCTTTCTGAAAGTCATTCTATCCCATAAGAAATGACCAAAATGCAGAGACTTTCGTGTCCAGGATGGTACACAGAGGTGATACTTAAAAAAAAAACAAACAACCTTATGGGACCCTGAACTGGCCTCAAAAGATAACAATAGAAGATAAAATGTTAACAACTTTTCTAAAAAAAAAGTCAACAACTTTTTTTAGACACCAGCACTAGAAAATTCCCAGAAATTGCCTTTGAAATGTGCTTGCAGTCTGTGAACAAGGAAATATATAAAATTTTAACTAGAAAGAAAATGTCACTAAATAAGTTTATTCCAATGCTATGCTAATGATGACTCACGAAAATGAAATGAAGCAAATATGTAAGGTCCAAAATCAATACTATGGTTACTTCCTCATTTCATTAAGATAAAATCAGACTTGGGTGTAAGCTAGTTTCTAAGCCACAATGTTTGGAAATAGCATTTGATTAGGAGAAGCCTAAGAATTTCTTCTGAAACCAGTAAACAGGTTTCAGGACAGAAACTTCTTTTTTTCTTTGAGATAACAGAAAGGTGTTCAATCATGGGTTTGTTTTAAATATTTCTACCCCTATTTTCTCTTACACTGTTTCTTTGCCCCAGCCTAGGATCATGTTTGGGTCTCCATCCTAAAAATAAATGCATAAAGCTATTGTTTTGTCCTGTTTTCCCCCCTTTTACCTGATTCACTTTTCTCCTCTTCATCAACAAAGTTCCCAAAAACACAATTACACTCGACACTTCGGCTGCTTCACCACCTGCCCACCCCCTGACTCCACGAAACTTGGATTCTGCCCCAATGACTCTAATGAGACTACTCTCTCAAGTTCACCACTGGGCAGCCACATGCGAAAGAATGAAATTAGACCACTATCTTACACAATACGCAACAATTAACTCAAACTGGATTCAAGACTTGAACATGAGACTTGGAATCATAAAACTCCCAGAAGAAGACACAGCTGGGTAAGCTCCTTGACATAATCTTGACTATGATCTTGAGGTTTGACTCCAAAAGCAAAGGCGACAAAAACAAACAACACTACATCAAACTCAGAAGCTTCTGCAGAGCAAAGAAAACCATCAACAAAATGAAAAGGCAGTCTACTGAATAGGAGAAAATATTTGCAAATCATATATCCAATAAGGGGTTAAGATCCAGAATTAGAACTCCTACAACTCAGTAACAACAACAAAAAACCTGATTAAAGAATGGGCAGAGGAAATGGGTAGACATTTTTTCAAAGAAGACATACAGATGACTAACAGGTATAGGGAAAGATACTCAACATCACTAATCAGGGCAATGCAAATCAAAACCACGATAAGCTATCACTTCACACCTGTCAGAAAGGGTAGAATCAAAAAGACAAGAAATAAGTACTGGTAAGGATGTGGAAAAAGGAAATGCTTGTACACTGTTGGTAGGAATGCAAATTGGTACAGCCACTATGGAAAACAGTATGGAGGTTCCTCAAAAAATTAAAAATAAAACTACCATAAAACCATTCCATTGTTGAGTATTTATAGAAAAAAAAACCCCAAAACAAAAATTATTTACAATAACAAACAAGCATTATTTACGATAGCCAAGATATGGAAACAGCCTAAGTGTCCTGACATATGAATGGATAAGTGGATCAAATGGATAACTTCCAGTTATAAAATAAATAAGTCACAAAGATATAATGTACAGCATGGTGACTATAGTAATAATACTGTATTGCATATCTGAAAATTGCTGAGAGTAGATTTTAAAAGTTTTCATCACAAGAAAAAAAATTTTTTGTAAGTATGTCTGGTGGCAGATGACTTACTGTAGCGGTCATTTTGTAACATATACAAGTATGAAATCATTACATTGTACATCTGAAACTAATATGTCAATCATTCCTCAAAAAAAAAAAAAAAGTTCACCAGACTTGCTGATTTTCAAATAAAGAGAGCAGCTCTTATACCACTCTATCTCTCATACAGTGGCAGAGCTGGACACTCTCTCAAGATTTTTCCTCAGTTAGCTTCTGTGATACCACATTCCTCTCGAAAATTTTGGACTCATTTTCCTTAATTAGATCTACATCTACCAAGGTTCTATCCTCTGGCCTTTATGTTTTATTCTATATGCTATCTCTGGCTTTAATTACCTGTCCATGTGGATTATTTAAAAATCTAGTTATGCAATCCTGACTACCCTGCTCAGTTTCAGACATAAACTTTCAGCTGCCTACCATACATCATCACAGACCTTGCTTTACCTCACATTCCAATGTTCATGGGAGAGAGCTCAGAATGGGCAAGAGAGGAATAGATTGAAAGCAATAGGAATATCCAAAACAGAAGAATTGTTACTTACAGTTCATTCATGAAAAAATATTATGTATGGCACTATTAAAATAATATGCTAAAGTGTTTAATAATGTGGAAAATGCTTATAATAGTAAAAAAATAGCAGAATAAAAATTGTGTATGTAATTTGGCTTCAACTGTGTAAAAAATGAACTGGAAGAAACTGGAAAGGTAAATTTCAAAAATTTAACAGTAATTATCTTGGATGGGTAATATTTTCATCTTTATAATTTTATGTATTTTCCTACAAATTTTCTATACTGATCTTGAATTAATTTTAGGATCAGAAAAAAAGGGTATGGTGGGTTCAAGGTCATACTGCATACAGAATAAAATTCTGTCTTCATAGAATGGCATCCAAGGCCTACCAAAATCTGGCCCCTGATGCTGTCTTGTCCTTCACTGCAGCCCCCAAACATTTGCTGTTCGGCTTCACTACCTAGACATGCTCTCAACACTGTCCACTTTTATGGTTCTGTGCTCCTGCTTATCAAGTCTGTTTCTCTCCTACCCCAAAGTAGGACATTTTGACCCTGAAGATCTTTGCTCCCTAAACCATAATATAGAGCTGGAGGGCAACGCTCAAAATTTTCTCTTGGTTTAGCTAAGAAAGAAAAATTCTAGAAGTTTTTTTTTTTATCCAATCCATAATCAATATTATTGGTATCAATAATAAACATAAAAGTGGCTAAAGGGGCACCTGGGTGGCTCAGTCCATTAGGTGCTGACCTTTGGTTTTTGGCTCAGGTCATGGTCTCATGGGTCTTGAGATCAAGCCCGGTGAGGGGCTGCGTGCTCAGGGGGGAGTCTGCTTGAAGATTCTTTCCCTCTGCCCCTCCCCTCACTCTCGGGCCGGCATTCATGCTCTCTCTCCCAAATAAATAAATAAATCTTTTTGAAAAAAGTAGCTAAAATAACTCACTAGCTAAAATGATTAAAATTGCTTTTGGCTATATGAACTGCCACAAAAATTCTTAACACAGTTTATTTATTTTAGAGAGAGAGAGCAAGAGCGCGCACTTGCGCATGAGCTGGGGGGGGAGAGAGAGGAAGAGGGAAAGAATCCCAAGCAGACTGCACTGAGTGCAGAGCCCAACGCAGGGCTCCATCTCATGACCCTGAGATCATGACCTGAGCTAGAACAAAGAGTCCTACGTTTAAAGGACTGAGCCACTCAGGCACCCCTCTTAACATAGTTTAGATATGTAAAATCTGATCCGGAGAAACTGGACTTTATAAAAAAATAGCTACTATACACATTCTAACAGATTAATAAAAATTAGGATATTATAATTTTTATACTTGTTTTATAACTCATGTTTATTGCAAAATATATAAAGAGAATAATCACCAAGAAAAATAATTTTACGAAAAACTGAAGTGAAAAGTAATAGAAATAGTTCAACTGCCCGGAATAGTGCCTGGCACATAGTAGACACATGATTATTTGTTAAATGAAAGAATGAACTGTATAGAAAACTGTCCAAGGACTTAGATTGGTTTAATAGAGTTTTGTCATAAAATGCTTTTTTATTTATTATTATTATTATTATTTTAGAGAGAAAGAGCTCAAGCATAAGCAGTGGGGGAGAGTCAGGGGGAGAGAATCTAAAGCAGGCTCCACGCGCAGCATAGAGGCTGACATGGGGCTCAATCTCACAATCCACGAGACCACGACTTGAGCTGAAATCAAGAGTCAGATGCTTAACCGACTGAGCCACCCCTATTGGGTGCCCCTATTATTATTTATTTTTATTTTTATTATTTAAGTAGGCTCCACTCCCAACATGGACTTGAACTCATAACCCTGAGACCAAGAGCTGCATGCTCTATGGACTGAGCCAGCCAGGTGCACCAGAAAATGCTTTTTTAAAACAACTTTATTGAGATATAATTCCCACACTATATGATTCATCCATTTAAAATGTACAATTCAATGGTTTTTAGTGTATTCAGATTGTGAAACCACCACAATCTGTTTTAGAACCTTTTCATCACCTCCAAAAGAAACCTCATCAGGAGTCACTGCCCTTTTCCCTCCAGCCCTTTAGGCCTGGGCAACTACTAATTTACTTTCTGTCTCAATAGACTGAATTTATATGAAATGCCCAGAATAGGAAATCATATAATATGTCGCCTTTTGTTATGGTTTCTTTGACTTAGCATGATGTTTTCAAGGTTCATCCATGTTGTAGCATGTATCAGTACTTCATTTTTTTATTGCTGAGTAATATTCCATTGTACAGGTGTCCCACATTTATCCATTTGATCAGCTGACAGACATTGGGGTTGTTTTGACTTTTGACCATTATGATTAATGTTGCTATGAAAAGTCTTGTATAAGTGTTTGTGTTGACATGTTTTTTTATAGAATTTTATTTACTTTTTTAAAGATTTATTTATTTATTTGACAGAGAGAGACAGTAAAAGAGGGAACACAAGCAGGGGGAGTGAGAGAGGGAGAAGCAGGCTTCCCACTGAGCAAGGAGCCCGATGTGGGGCTCAATCCCAGGACCCTGGGATCATGACCTGAGCCGAAGGCAGACGCTTAACGACTGAGCCACCCAGGCGCCCCTGTGTTGACATGTTTTTTCTTTTTTTTTAAATGTTTTATTTTTACTTATTTATTTATTTATTTTAAAAAAGATTTTATTTATTTATTTGACAGAGAGAGAGAGTGAGAGAGCACAAGCAGGGGGAAGAGAAGAGGGAGAGGGAGAAGCAGGCTCCCCGCTGAGCAGGGACCACAACGTGGGGCTTGATCCCAGACCTGAGCCGAAGGCAGACACTTAACCATCTGAGCCACGCAGGTGCCCCTAAAGATTTTATTTTTAAGTAATCTGTACGCCCAAAGTGGGGCTCAAATTTACAACCCCAAGATCAAGAGTCCCATGTTCCACCAACCGAACCAGCCAGGCGCCACTGTGTTGACTTGTTTTCATTTCTCTTGGGTAGATTAGAGGAACTGCCCGATCATATGGAACTCTGTTTAACATCTGAGGAATTGCCAGTCTGTTTTACAGAGTGGCTGCACTAGAAAATGCTTTCCTGATGAAGATTCAGTATTAATGTACTGCTCTTTAAGACGGTTTTTAATAATAAATGCAAGTCAAAAAGTAATTATTAAAGTCAAAATGCTGGACATTCTACCATCCTATTTCCCCCCTACTGGATAAGTCCTACTAATCTTTCAAAGCTTAGTTCACACGCTACCTCTTCTAAGGAGTCTTTCCTATTTTCTCAGTCAGAATTCATAGCTCCCTTTCTCCTTTGAACTGCCATACAATTCGATTTGTACATTTACTGTAGACTTTGTCACTCTGCCCTATATTGTATTTAACAATATATGCATCAATATCTCTCACTAAACTACAGACTTTTTGATGATAAAAATTATATTTTATACCTATGTTTATAGTAACAATTATATTATTATATATTAATATATATTATTTTATTATAATATATTCATAAATTGTTATGATGGATATATCATTTGAGATAATGAAAAGGGCTCATGCAAAAGATGAAAGTAAATGTCCTATACAGTACTTTCATAGAACAAATTTATTGGGGTGCCTGGGTGGCTCAGTCCGTTAAGCATCTGCCTTCGGCTCAGGTCATGATCCTAGGGTCCTGGGATGGAGCCCCACATCAGGCTCCCTGCTCAGTGAGGAGTCTGCTTCTCCCTCTCCCTCTGCTCTTCCCCCTGCTCCTGCTTGCTCTCTCTCTGATGCTGTCTGTGTCTCTTTCTCAAATGAGTTTTAAAAAATCTTCAAAAAAAGAACAAATTTATTAAGGTAATACATTTAATAAAAGATAAATCTGAAATAATATTATCAATAAATGTTATTTGTTGATGAACAAAATATATCTCAAGACTTACAGTACAAGCAAAAATGGCTTAAATAAGCACAAATACAAATGGGAGAAAGAGGGACTTGCCTAAAATTGTTAAGTAAAAATTAATTACTACATAAACCTACTTGTCTTAATTTTATTAGATCACATTAGTTTGCAGAATGACTGAATGGACTCATCAATGCTATTGCAGAAAATTCATGGCAAAATGTTCCTGTATTATGAAGTTTAAAAAGGAGAAAACATTCTTCTTAATACTAATCAACTTTACTTAAATATGTAAATAATTGGCCTGATCTAATAAAAATTGGGGGGGGGCTGAAATACTTATTCATTTAAAAATTGTGGTAAAGGGGCGCCTGGGTGGCTCAATCAGTTAAGTGTCCAACTCCTGGTTTTGGTTCAGGTCATGATCTCAGGATTGTGCGACTGAGCCCTGTCTCAGGCTCCACACATAGTGTGGAGTCCGCTTGAGATTCTCTCTCTCCTTCTCCCTCTGACCCTCCCCCCCATTCTCTCTCTCAAAAAAACCCCCAAAAAACCAAAAAACCCCAAAAAACAAAACCTATGGTAAAATACACATAACATAAAATTTACTATCTTAACCATTTTTAAGTGTGCAGTTCAGTAGTCTTAAATACATTCATATTGTATCAAATCTCTAACAACTCTTTTCCTCTTGTAAAAGTGAAACTCTGTACACATTAAACAATTTCCCATTCCTTCCTCCCCCCAGGTCCTAGCAACCATCATTCTACTTTCTGTCTCTATGAATATGACCACCCTAGGTAACTCACATAAATGGAATTTTATATAAATTAACATATATAAATAAATATACTCAAATTCATAAATTATATATATAAAATCAATATATAAAAATATATATAAATATATATACATAAAAAACAAAAAATATATATATATAAATGATGTATATACACACACACACACAGTGAATGGTAGGTGAACAGATTATTTGTGGTACATTCAGACCACCTAATTATTATTTGGTGATAAAAAGAAATGAGCTATCAAGCTATGAAGACATGGAAGAACCTTAAAAGCATATTACTGAGTGAAAGAAGCCAATCTGAATAAGGTTACCTACTATATGATTCCAAGTATATGACACTCTAGAAAAGGCTAATCCAAGGTGCCTGGGGTTAAGGAAAAGGAGGGATGAATAGATGACAAAGATTTTTAGGGCACTGAAACTATTCTGTATACTGTAAGGGTGGATACATGTCAGAACACATTTGTCAAAGCCCACATGATATAGAACACCAAGATTGAACCTGAATGAAAACCATGGGTTTCATCATGGGTGATAATGATGTGTCAATGTAGGTCCATCAGTTGTAACAAATGTACCCTCTGGTGGGAGATGTGGATTCTGCTCCCTGAGCACATCTCTGATTCCAGCAACTCTGTCACAACCTCATTCCTTTCACACGTACTTTTCTTTACAATCACTGAGGCCTGCATCTTCTAACCATTTTGTTTTCCTATCTATCTTCCTGGCCTGGTTTCTTTCCTTATGAAGGGTGGACCCCATGAGCGACTGCTTAAAATTCCTTTCTCACCAACACTCTAATTCCCTAGCCTCCTTGGCCTTTTCACATACCTACAAAATCTAAACCTCGATGAAACCTTCTATCCATTTTTTCCTATCTCAAACCTATGAGCACTGCTGGAGAAAAATGCATGAACATACACACACTGCCATCACTAAAATTCACGGGTTTTTTTAGAGAGAGAGAGAGAGAGTGCAATCATGGGGGGAGGGGCAGAGGGAGAGAGAGAGAATCCCAAGCAGGTTCCATGATCAGTGCAGAGCCCAACACGGGGCTTGATCTCTGGACCCTGAGATCATGACCTGAGCCAAAATCAAGAGTTGGGATGCTTAACTGACTGAGGTGCCCAGGTGCCCCTAAAGTTATGTTTTAAATTCTAGTTGGGCCTTTTGGATTTGTCTTTGGTCAGCTTTCTCTCCTCACTTATAGAAGCTTTTCTGATCTTTTATCATTATCCTCATGTTCCTTTTCTCCCTTTTGCAGTTGCTACTGAGAAAGCTAAGGTTGTCAGATGAGATTCTCTTAAACTCCAGCCTTAAGCCCATCTACTAACTGCATAAGTCACTCCTCTGCTTTTGGCTCCGTAGATCCTACAGTCTCAAAATTAAGTCCAGACTCCTCGTAGAGACCATTCTCTCTCCCTCTCTTTATGTGTCAGCAGTAATACACAATTATAGTAGCGCCCCTCCCCCTCCCGCCTTATCCGTGGGGGATATGTTCCAAGACTCCCACTGGATGCCTGAAATCCGATAGTATGGAATCCTATGTGTACCATGTTTTTTCCTATGCATACATACTTATGATAAAATTTAATTTATAAATTAGGCACAGTTAGAGATTGGCAAAGATAACTAACAATGGAACAGAATTATAATATACAGCAACAAAAGTTATGTGAATGTGGTCTCTCTTAAAATATCGTACTATACTCACCCTTCTTTTTGTGATGTGAGATGATGAAATGTCTGTGATGAGTGAGGCAAATGACAGAGGCATTGTGACATAGCCTTAGGCTACTGCTGACCTTCTGACCAAATGTTAGAGGGAGGATCATCTGCTTCCTTACTGCAGCTGACCTATGGTAAATGAAACTGCAAAAAGCAGAACCATAAATAAGGGTGGAAAATGCTACACACAGGTATCCCTCACTTTCTGAAAGCTTGTGTCTTGCCATTTCACATTTAAAAAGACCTACATTGGTGCCTGCTAAATGAAAGAAATCTGAAGAGGATTTTTGCTTTCAAGAAAAAACTGTTACTAGAATAAGGTGGATCTTTCCTAAATGTGAAGTGCCGGAATGTGAATTTTTGGAAAGGGGGGGGTGGTACTCTCTGCCTTATGCCACTGGCTTATGAAAGATTTCATAGGAATGTTCTACGTTGGATAGCGGGGTAAATCTGTATTCATAGTGCTCCCAGTACATACCATGCCCGTTCCTTGCCACTGTGTATATGTACTGTTCCTTCTATCATTTCATTTCCTTCTCCAGCTAGACTTTTTTCAAAACCTTGCTAAGGAATTCTCTTCCATTGCACCCCCGCCCCCCGCCAAAAAAAACAGTTAAACACTTCTTTCTACCTTTTCTTGTATTTATTTTTTACTACCGTAAATTTTACACTGCATGGAAATTTTTCATAAAGGCAATTAAAAGGACAAATTTGGGTAAAATGACTAGTGGGTAGAAACAAGAATTATAAGAATTGAGTGAGAGGTAAAATCAGAGTGGGACAGTGAGGAAAGATTTCATCCATTCAACAGACAACCGACATTTGTTAAGGACAAAGTATGTGTAGTAAACATTGCAGGCAAGCAGTGGGTGGATTGTAGGTTGGGACAGGTATGGGCATAAAGCCAATGAGACATTTGATTTAGTTCTTGAAGAATGGCTGGAATTTGAATCAACTACAAGAATGGTGAAGAAGAGGTGGGAAAAGGAGAGCACCAAGGAGATAGAAACACACAAACATTTGGCTGCTATAAGCTGACCAGTCTTGGCTAAAATGGGTGATTTAGGAAGAGCATTATTAGGAAATACAACTGAAAGCCTAATCATAGAATCCTGGAGTCAGAAAGGGCCATGAGCACCATCTATGTCACCAATCCTTCTAATGAAGGACAGCGTTCCTGACAAAAGGACAGGGTACTGAGGTAGCCTATTCACTCCTGTATTCCTCTAAATATTAGAGATTACTTTTCTAGTATTATACTGGATAGAGACATGCCTTCTTTAACATGTCCCCAGTGATCCTAGGTTCTGTCCTCTGATGCACCCAGCATAAGCCTATTCCTTCTTTATGGGACAGTCTTTCAAAAATCGTTCATTTAATTGATTTGTGACCTGGAACAAATTATGTTGCTTTTCTGAGGATCAACTTTCTCATTTCTAAAACAGTGGTGTGATAGGGGTGCCAGGGTGGCTCAGTAAGTTAAGCATCCGACTTTTTTTCTTTTTTAAAGATTTTATTTATTTGTCAGAGAAAGAGAGAAAGAGAGAGAGAGAGAGCACACATAAGCTGGCTCCCCACTGAGCAAGAAGCCCGATGTGGGACACAGTCCTAGGACCCTGGGATCATGACCTGAGCCGAAGGCAGATGCTTAACCGATTGAGCCACCCAGGCATCCCAAACATCCTGACTCTTGACCTCAGCTCAGGTCTTGGTCTCAGGGTTGTGACTTTGGCCCCATGTTGGGCTCCACGCTGGGCATGGAGCCTACTTAAAACAAAACCCAAAACAAAACAGTGGTGTGATCGAGGCTAACTGTCCCCTGATATCTGTCCTCCCCTTCTCTTTATCATAATTGAATCTTTTTCTGGGCACTTGACATCCAGCAAAGACTACATTTCTCAACCTTTCTTAGGGCTGGATGTGGCTTTCTGCTTAAGTTCTGGTCAATGGGCTCTGGGCAATAGGGACCTCCCCTTCCCCTTTCCTTCTTTCTAGTGGCTAGAATTCGGATGTGGGGTGAACTAACTTAGTCCCTGTGGATGAGAACAATACTGGGCATGACAGAGCAACAAGATAAAGCCAGGGCCCCTGACAACTTGACAGAGCAGAGCCACCACATCAGCTTGGAATTTATAGGAGAGAAATAAACTTCTGTATCTTTTAGGCCATTTATTACTTTTTAATATATGTGTTACAGCACCCAACATATATCCTAACCCAATAGGAGATAACACCTCTATAAAAGGGATTTTATAAGAATTAAATAAAATTAAGAAAGTAAAATATACATACAATTTTTTTGTTTTATTATTTGAAGACTATCATCTCCTCTCTTGAGACTCACCTCATAATTCAAGATTCTTCGGAATCTTTTTTTTAAAGATTTATTTATTTATTTGAGAGAGCGAGAGGGCAGGGAGGGGGGCAGAGGGAGAGGGAGAGAGAAATAAGCAGACTCTGCGCCAAGCACAGAGCCCGATGCAGGGCTCTATCTCACGACCCTGAGATCAGAACCTGAGTCGAAACCAAGAGTCAGATGCTTAACCAACCATGCCACCCAGGCACCTCAGATTCCTCAGAATCTTTATATACTTCTCTGGATCTCTATTCAATAGTATCCCTCAAAGGCTTATACCCCAAATTGAACATTAATTCTTTATAAGCCATGTACATAGAACAGCATATACTTCCCCAAATGACTTTCTTTTATATTTAATTTAGGAGTCTCTGTGTTATTGTCATCCTTAGCAAAGCTACAACATATCCTCTCTCCAGATATCTGTATTCTTTCAATAAATATTTATAAATTGCCTACTGTGTGCAAGACTTAGTGATATAATAGTGAATATTAACTTACTGGTGTAAAATGGCATTAATAATATTTTTACAAGGCACAACTATCCAGTAATGAGACTGAATTTTGAGGACTTCCTGCTGGAATGTCACACCTTGGGGGGGGAAAAAAGCATATGCATGAGTACTATGTTTCTTATGTTTGATATACAATAATTTGGGACAAATCTAGAGGGGCCAGGTCTAGTGACCTCTTTAGTGGTGTCACATATGAGAACAAGTTTTCTGAGACTAGCATTCAGAAAAAGTCATACCATATATATTCATTTACAATTTTGTTAAAACATAAAAATGAGAAAACATATAACATAAAATTTGAAAGGCAGCAGAATTTAGTGATCAAGAGTGTACCCTACCTCCCAGCTCTGATGTTTACTAACTGTATAACTTTCAATGCCTCTTTGTACTTCTGTTTCCTCAGGTATAAAATGAAAGTAATAACAGCAATAATGTAATAATAGTACCTTCCTACTAGGGGTATTTTGAGGATATAAAGGCTTAGAAAAGTTTCTGGCACATGGGAAAAGTATACAAAAAATGTAAGCTACCATTATTACAATACTGTATTACGTGAATAGATGATCCCATTTCTGGTCAGGGTATAAAGAAGTCTGTGACACATACTCAATGGTGAAAAGCTGAACGCTTTCTCCCTAAGATCAGGAACAAGACAAGGATGTCCTCTCTCACCACTTGTATTCAATATAGTACTGAAAGTCCTAGCCACAGCAATCAGACAAGAAATAAAAGGCATCCAAGTTGGTAAGGAAGAAGTAAAATGTCACTATTTGCCGATGACATGATACTATCTATATACAGAAAACCTTAAAGATTCCACCAAAAAACTACCAGAACTGATAAATGAATTCAGTAAAGTTGTGGGATACAAAAATCAATATACAGAGACCTGTTGCATTTAAATACACTAATAATCAAAAAGGAAATTAAGAAAATCCCATTTACAATTGCACCCAACAAAATAAAATACCTAGGAATAAACTTAACCAAGGAGGTGAAAGACCTGTATTCTGAAAACTCTAAAACAATGATGAAAGAAATTGAAGATGATTGGAAAGCTATTCCATGCTCATGGATTGAGAGAAAAAATATTGTTAAAATGTCCATATCCACACAAAGCAATCGACAGATTTAATGCAATCCCTATCAAATTAGCAACAGCTTTTCACAGGACTGGAACCACAAAAGACCCTGAATAGCCAAAATAATCTTGAAAAGAAGAACAAAACTGAAGATACACAATCCCAGATAACAATATATACTACAAAGCTGTAGTAATCAAAACAGTATGGTACTGGCACAAAAACAGACAAATCAATGGGACAAAATCGAGAGCCCAGAAATAAACCCATGAGTATTTCGTCAATTAATCCTCAACAAAGGAGGCAAGAATTTGCAATGGGAAAAAGACAGTCTCCTCAACAAAGGGTGTTGGTTAACCTGGACAGCTACATACAGAAGACTGAAATTGAACCACTTTCTTACACTATACACAAAAATAAACTCAAAATGGATTAGAAACCCAAATGTGAGACCTGAAACCATAAAAATCCTAGAAGAGAGCACAGGCAGTAATTTCTCTGACATCAACCGTAGCAACATTTTTCTAGACTGTCTCCTAAGGCAAGGAAACAAAAGCAAAAACAAAATAGTGGGATTACATCAAAATAAAAAGCTTTTGCACAGCAAAGAAAACAATCAACCAAACAAAAGACAATGTACTGAATGGAAAAAGATATCTGCAAATAATGTATCTGATAAGGGCTTAATATCCAAAATATATTAAGAACTTATACAACTCAATTACCTCCCCCCAATAATCCAATTAAAATAGGTGGAAGACATGAACAGACATTTCGCCAAAGAACATACAGATGGCCAACAGACACATGAAAAGATGCTAAACATCACTCATCATCAGGGAAATGCAAATCAAAACCACAATAAGATATCACCTCACACCTGTCAAAATGGTTAAAATCAAAAACACAAGAAACAGGTATTGGAGAGGATGTGGAGAAAAAGGAACCCTTGTGCACTGTTGGTAGGAATGCAAACTGGTGCAGCCACTGTGGAAGACAGTATAGAGATTCCACAAAAAATTAACCATAGAACTATCATATGATCCAGTTATCACACTTCTGGGTATTTACCCAGAGAATATGAGAACACTAATTGGAAAGGATATATGTACCCTTAGGTTTACTGCAGCATTATTTACAATAGCCAAATTATGGAAGCAGCCCCAGTGTCCATCAATTGATGAATGGATAAAGAAGATGTGGTGTATTTGTGTGCTATAAAAAAGAATGAAATTTTGCCATGTGCAACAACATGGATAGATCTAGACAGTATAATGTGAAATAAGTCAGTCAGAAAAAGACAAATACTATATGATTTCACTCATATGTGGAATTTAAGAAATGAAACTATGAACAAAGAAAAAAGACAAAAAATCAGTCTTAAATATAGAGAATAAACTGGTGGTTACTGAGGAGAGGTGGGTGGGGGAATGGGTGAAATAGGTGATGGGGATTAAGAGTGCACTTATCATGATGAGCACCGAGTAATGTATAGAATTGCTGAATCACTATATTCTATACCTGGAACTAATATAACACTATATGCTAATTATACTAGAATTAAAAAATAAATAATTAAAAAAAAGAATTCTGGGATGGGAGGACGGAGGGAGTCCAAGATGGGAGCCTAGGAAGATCCTGAACTCTCACCTCCTCCCACAGATATGCCAAATCTATAGCTACATATGGATCATTTCTCTCTGATAAAGATCTAAAAACTAGATGAAGTACTCTCCACAACAAAGGAAAAAGGGACCCACATCAAGATGGGTAGGCGAGGCAGAGACACAGCCTTACAAAAAACCCCCCAAAAACCCACTTCTGGTGTGGTGACACAGAATAGGGATGGATCTCACCAGACAGACACTTCTCTGGAGGAGTCAGGGATTGGTGCTCCACAATGGGCCCCCAGTCCCTGCGATGTGAACCACGAAGATGAGCCCCTGGAATGTCTGGCTTGTAAAACCAATAGGTCTAATAGGTAAAACTGTAAAACTCAATAGGTCTGGGAGTCCCAAAGTGCTATAGGAAACTGAGATTCCACTCTTGGGGGGCTCATGTACAGTCTCACTCACCCTGAGACCCAGTGAAAAAATAGCAGTTTGAAAAGAGGCAAGGTTTTGTGTGGGAGAGATTCATTTGCTGATCTGGGGGCATTGGTTGGAGGAGTAGGGGACAGTTTAAATGCTTCCCAGATATGGATGAACTGGTAGACACCACTGTTTCACTCTCCACACTGCCTACCAGCACAGGTGGGTGACCTTGGATGTAGTACCCTCTCACCGTCTTGCTGGGATGGGTCGGGTGAGCAGTCATGGCACATGCTGAGACCAGAGAGCATAAACAGTTGTGGAGTTCTCCTGCTTCCTAGCTAAAGTCTGCCAGCACTGGCTGTTGCAACCCATCCCTGCCCTCCCCTGGCTGGGGCTGGCAAGTGTGAGTAGTTGGGGCATCCTCCCACTCCCAAGCCTAAAGTCAGTGCATGCACACAGACAAGGCACTCACTCTCTTGCTACATTGCTGAATACTACCAGTGCAAGAAGTCAAGACATTTTCCCACTGCTTTTCTAAAGCTGGGGAGTGTGTCCAACCCCCTACACCTTCCAGTTCCTTTACTAAAGCCAGTGGGCATGTGCAATCCATATAGGGGACATCTGTTGATTGTCTGACCCTGGTGGCCAAGAGGACCAGTATTCTAGAGCTCCCCAGGACTGTAACAGTCCAAAAGACAGCTCTTGGTAGGCCACTATGCCCTGGGCACTACAAAGACAGCAGACTGAAACACAACCCTAGTCTTCCTGTGAAAAAGGCCTATTTACCTAGCCTGAAGCTTCAGCCTGAGGGATAGGCTTCAGGTTTCCCACACATCTAGAGGCTAAGGAGGCATATCCAGGGAATGTAAGCAGGGAAATACCATCCTTGTGCATCCCACTAGCCTTGCTACAGCTCAATGAGCCTTCCCAGATTTTTGCAACTGTTGCCCAGGGTCAAGATCTCCTGGTCTGGAGGCTAAGAGAGATTATGACTGTGGCTCCATTGGATTTTTATATATTTGCAAACTTTTAAAAGCTCCTGCCTGAGGGTCTGACGTCCAAACAAGGTGATAAATGAGATTCCTTCCCTTGGATCACTAATAGATCTTGGCACAACCTCAATAACAGGGGCATATCAAGAATAAATCAGGTGGCTTAGATAATCGCAAAGGTTTGAGAGACAGCCAAGAGTTAGGGCAATGTTGAATGAGAATGAGCATCACTTACACAAGGCCACTCCTTCAAGATAGAGAGGTAGCTGTTTCACTTAATACATAGAAAAAACACAGAGAGTCAAGTAAAATAAGGAAACAAAGAAACATGTTCCAAATAGAAAAACAAGACAAAACCTCAGAAAAAGGCCTTAATGATATAGGGATAAGTAATCCACCTAATAGAAAAATCAAAGTAATGGTCATAAAAGTGTTCACCAAACTCTGGAGAAGAATGGATGAACACAGTAAGAACGTCAACAAAGATATAGAAAACGTTAAAAAAAAGTACCGACAGAAGTCACAGAGCTGAAGAATACAATAGCCAAACTGAAAAATATACCACAGAGGTTCAACAGTATACTGGATGAAGGAGAACTATGGATCAGTGAACTGGAAGATAAAGAACTGGAACTCACCCAAACAGAGCAGAAAACAGAAATGAGAATTTAAAAAATGAAGAAATTTAAGGAATATCTAGGACAACATCAAGTGAAATAATATTTGTGTTTTAGGGGTCCCACAAGGGTAAGAAAGAGAGTAAGTGGCAGAACACTTACTTGAAGAACTATGGCTGAAAACTTCCCTAACCTAGAGAAGGAAACAGACGTCCAGGTCCAGGAGGTCCAGAGAGTTCCAAATACAATGAACCCAAAGAGAGCTATCAAGACACATTATGATTAAAATAAAAAGTTAAAGAGAGAATCTTAAAAGCTGCAAGAGAAAAACAAAAATTGTTATGTATAAGGGAAACCCCATAAGGCTATCAGCAGAAACTTTGCAGGTCAGAAAAGAGTAGCATGAGATATCAAAGGGCTGAAAGGAAAAAAAAAATTTCCAACCAAGAATACTCTACCCGCCAAGGTTATCATTCAGATTTGAAGGAGAGATAAAGAGTTTTCCAGACAACCAAGCGAAAGTTCATCACTAGTAAACTGGCCTTACAGAAATATTAAAGAGACTTCTTTAAGCTGAAAAGAAATAGAACTAATTAATAATAAGAAAACATATGAAAGTAAAAATCTCACTGGAAAAGGTAAATATACAGTAAAGGTAGTGGACTAATAACTTATAAAGCTATTAAAAGGCTAAAAGACAAAAGTAGTAAAATTAACTAAAACCACAAGAATTAGTTAAGGGATTTATAAAATTAAATGGTGTAAAAAATGACACCAAAAACACAACGTGGCAGGGGAGAAAAAAGTGTAGGGTTTTGAACATGTTCAAATTTAAGTTGCTTTCAATTTAAAATAGACTGCTATATACATAGGATGATATATGTGAGCCTTATGGTATCCACAAAGCAAAAACTTATGGTAAATACCAAAAGAAAATTAGAAAGGACTCTGAACACAATACTAAAGAAAGTCATCAAATCACAAGGGAAAACAGAGACAAGAAAAAAAGAGAGGAACTACAAACACCAGAAAACAATGAACAAAATGGCAGTAAGTACATACCTATCAATAATTACTTTAAATGTAAATGGACTAAATTCTCCAATCAAGAGACACAGAGTGGATGAATAGTTTAAGAAATAAGACACATCTATATACTACCTACAAGAGACTCACTTCAGAAGGGCGCACAAAGACTGAAAGTGAAGGGATGGAAAAAGATGTTCCATGAAAATGGAAACAAAAAGAAAGCTGGTGTAGCTATACTCACATTGGGCAAAATGAACTTTAAAACAGCCTATTTATAATAAAAATGATTAAGGGCACAACCCAGCAAGAAGATATAACATTTATAAATATAAATGCACCCAACATAGAAGCACCATAATATCTAAAGCAAATATTAACAGACCTGAAGAGAGAAATTGATAGTAATACAATAATAGTAAGGAACTTACTTACATCACCACATTTATTTACACCCCATTACATGAATGGATAGATCACCCAGATAGAAAATCATTAAGGAAATATTAGCCTTAAATGACATATTAGACCAGACAGACTTAACAGATATACAGAACATTCCATCCAAAAGCATCTGAATACACACTCTTCTCAAGTACACGTGAAACATTCTCCAGGATCAGTCACATTTTAGGCTACAAAACAAGTCTCAATAATTCAAGACTGAAATAATATCATGCATCTTTTCTGACCACAATGGTATGAAACTAGAAATCACTTACAAGAAAAAAACTGGAAAAACTACAAGTACATGGAGATTAAACCACAGGTTACTGAACAACTATTAGGTCACTGAAGAAATCAAGGGAGAAATAAGAAAATACCTAAAGATTAATGAAAACAGAAATACAACATACCAAAATCTATGTGATACAGTAAAAGTTGTACAGGGAAAGTTCATAGCAATACCTCAAAAAATAAGACAAATCTCAAATAAGCAATTTAACTTTACACCTAAAGAAAGAAGAAGAACAAATGAAGCCCAAAGTTAGTAGAAAGAAGGAAATAACAAAGATCAGAATGGAAATAAATGAAATAGAGATAAAGAAGACAAATAGTCAATGAAACTAAGATCTGGTTCTTTGAAAAGGTAAATAAAATTGACAAACCTTTAGCTAGACTCCCCAAGAGAAAAAGAAAGATGGCTCAAATAAATAAAATCAGAAACTAAAAGAGAGGGCACTTGGGTGGCTCAGATGGTTAAGCATCTGACTCTCGATTTCGGCTTAGGTCATGATCTCAGGGTGGTGAGATCAAGCCCCATGTTGGGCTTTGCCCTGGGCATGGAGTCTGCTTAAGATTCTCTCTTTCCCCCTCCCTCTGCCCCTCCCTCCCTCTAAAAAAAAAAATTAAAGGGGAGAAGTTACAACTTATATCACACAAATATAAAGGATCATAATAGGCTACTCTGAACAATTACATGCCAACAAATTGTAGAACATAGAAGAAATGGATAAATTCCTAGAAATTTACAATCTTCCAAGCCTGAATCATGAGGAAATAGAAACTGAACGGACTAATTACTAGTAAGGAGATTGAATGATGGCTTCACTGGTAAATTCCATCAAAAATTCAAAGATTAATACCTATCCTTCTCAAACTCTTCAAAAACAAAACAAAACTGAAGAGGGAAAGCTTCTAAACTTAATTTTATGAGGCCAGCATTACCCTGATATCAAAATGAGAAAATGACACCATAAAAAAATAAAAGAGAGAGAGAATTACAGGCCAATATCCCTGGTGAACATAGGTCAAAAATGCTCACAAAATATTAGCAAACTGAATTCAACAATATATTAAAAGGATCATATACCAAAATCATATGGGATTTATTTCAGGGATTCAAGGATGGTTCAACATCTGCAAATCAATCAACATAATATACCACATTAACAAAATGAAAGATAAAAAGCATATAATTGGCTCAATAGAGCAGAAAAAGCATTTGACAAAATTCAACATCCACTTAAGATAAAAACTCTCAACAAATTGGGTACAAAGGGAATGTACCTCAACATAATAAAGGCCATAAACGACAAAACCACAGCTAATATCATACTCAACAGTGAAAATCTAATTTTTTTAGGGGAGGAGGGGCAGTGGGAGAGGGAGAGAGAGAATCTCAAGCAGGCTCCATGCCTAATGCAGAGCCTGATGTGGTGCTCAATCTCACGACCCTGAGATCATGACCTGGGCTGAAATCAAGAGTCAGACACTTAATCTACTGAGCCACCCAGGCACCCATCAACAGTAAAAATCTAAAACCTTTTCCTCTAAGATCAGGAACAAGACAAGGATGCCCACTATACTCATTTTTATTCAACATAGCATTGCAAGGCCTAGTCACAGCAATTAGGCAAGAAAAGAGAAATAAAAGGCATACAATTTGAAAATGAAGGGAAACTGTCACTATTTACAGATGACATGATACTATAAATAGAAAACCTTAAAGACTCTACTAAAAAACTGTTAGAACTAGTAAATGAATTCAGTAAAGCTGCAGGATGCAAAATTAATATATAAAAATCCATTGCATTTTTTTTTTAAAGATTTTATCTATTTATTTGAGAGAGAGAGAGTGAGCGAAAGAGCACAAGCGGGGAGAGCAGCAGAGGCAGAACAGAGGGAAAAGCAGACTCCCCGCCGAGCAGGGAGCCCAACGTGGGGCTCAATCCCAGGACCCTGGGATCATGACCTGAGCCAAAGGCAGACGCTTAACTGACTGAGCCACCTAGGTGCCCCAAAATCTGTTGTATTTCTCTACAGCAATAACTAAGTAGCATAAAGAGAAATCAGGAAAATCATCCCATTTATAATTGTATAAAAAAGAATAAAATACCTAGGAATTAATTTAACCAAGGAAGTGAGAGACCTATACACTGAAAAGGATAAGACACTGATGAAAGAAACTCAAGATGACATAAATAAATGGAAACATATTCTGGGCTCATGGACTAGAAGAATTAATATTGTTTAAATATCTCTACTTCTCAAAGCAATCTATATATTCAATGCAATCCCTATTAAAATTCCAGTGAACTTTGTCACAGAACTAAAACAAATAATTCTATTTTTTTTTTTAAGATTTTATTTATTTATTCATGAGAGACAGAGAGAGAGACAGAGGCAGAGCGAGAAGCAGGCTCCATGCTGAGCAGTGAGCCCGATGCGGGACTCGATCCCAGGACCCTGGGATCATGACCTGAGCCGAAGGCAGACGCTTAACCGACTGAGCCACCCAGGCGTCCCTAAAACAAATAATTCTAAAATGTGTATGGAACCACAAAAGACCCTGAATAGCCAAAACAATAACATTGAGAAAGAAGAACAAAGCCAAAAGTATCACACTACCTGATTTCAAACTATACTACAAAGCTGTGGTAATCAAAACACTATGACACTGACATAAAACCAGATTCATAGACCAGTGAAACAGAACAGAGAGCCCAGAAATAAACCCATGCACATATGTTCAATTAATTTAGGACAAAGTAGGCAAGAATATATAATGGGAAAAGGACACTCTTCAACAAATGGTGTTCAGAAACTGGACATGCAAAAAAAATGAAACACAATGTGCAGTGAACTAAAATCTTGAAAACATGAATACATATTCTGGCCAAAGGGAAGAAATCCTTTCAGCTTGTTTACAAAGTAAAAGATCCAATACACAGATGTGCTCATTAGCTTCCCAGACACTCCCTGAATTCACATGGTTTTTTGCCACAGCTCATGTGAAACATGGGAAAGTATTTAGCTATGAGTACAAAAAAACATGAACAAAATAAGGCAAACTTGGAAATCCTAAAAATACAGGAAACTTTTCTTCTTATTCCTTTATTAAAGCAGACCAGAAATGAAACTTGTTCTGACAGTCTTAACAAACCTCAAAAGAGATTTAAATGCTTTTACAAAGGAAGCATGCACTTAAAAAGACTTAGTGTAATTTTCTGTCTTTTTGAAAGGTTCAAAAATATTTTATTAGGCAATAATTTGATTTCAGTTTATTAGATTACTATAATCATACATGTATTTTCTGTATGTTTTATTAACTATGGTATGTAAAACCTGACAATTTTAATAACATTTATTACAAATAAACACCTTCTAGTCTTTATATTTTTTCTAACCTCTTCACTAAACACACTGTTCCAGCAGAAACTGGATCCTTCTAAAATTAATTTTCACTACTAATCTTTAAAAGGGCAAAAAGGGTAAGGAAATTCTAGGTGAAAAGTTCAGTAAGCAGGCTTACTTACAATAGACCAGAATCTAAGAAACTCACAATAAATATGTCTCCAAGTGCATATCACTCATTGTCATCTCAATGTGGTGTGTCTAACATATAACCTACCTCCTTGTATCCTCCCCCACAATACACTATCAACAAATACACCTCACACATACCGTGATACACCTCAACAAAACAGAACAAGACAAAGATTCTTCTTGACTTTCTTACTCTGTCATGTCATCAAGGCCTTTGTCATAGCATTATGTTATCAGCCACTTATATGAAAAACCTACAAGTTCAGGTACTTACTAGCTCCTGCCTGGGTTATTTTAACAGACTCCTAATTTGTCTCCCCATTTCTCGTCTATGACAAACATCAGCCAACTAGCCAGTTTAAATACCACTTTAATCACAATAGAACTTAGTTCAAGAATCTCAAATTGACTTTTATCCTATGAGCAGTGGAAAGCAAACTATAATGGTATTCAAAGTCTTTATCTTCTGCTTCTGTTCAATGTGAACTCTCTCTGCAGTCAGGCTGAGCTATCACCAGCTCCTACTGGTGACCTGTTCAAGCTGTCCTCTCATCCTCACTTCCTTGTTAATGCAAATTAATCCTCCCAGCACGTTCCACTGGAAAGCTACTGTGGTTTTGTTTTTTGTTTGGTTGGCAACAGTTTTTTATTTTAAAGATTTAAGATTTAATTAATTTATTTATTTTAGAAGGGGAGGAGCAGAGTGGGGGGACAAGGAGACTCCACACAGAGCGTGGAGCCAGATCAGAGCTTGATCTCAGGACCAAGATCATGACATGAGCTGAAATCAAGAGTGGGACATAACTGACTGAGCCACCCGGGCACCCCTTATTTTTTAAAAAATTAAAATCTAGCATTTATTTATTTTTATTTTTTTAAAAGATTTTATTTATTTATTTGACAGAGAGAGACAGCAACAGAGGGAACACAAGCAGGGGGGGTGGGAGAGGGAGAAGCAGGCTTTCTGCTGAGCAGGGAGCCCGATGTGGGGCTCGATCCCAGGACCCTGAGATCATGACCTGAGCCGAAGGCAGGCACTTAACGACTGAGCCACCAGGTACCCCGAAAATCTAGCATTTAATCAAAGATGCAATGCCTAGACTGGCATCCAAGAATTAAAAGTTATGCAATTTAAAAATAATTCCTATCCTTTAGGTGTTTCAAGTTTTCTTTCTTTTTTTTTTGTAAAATGAGGTAGCTTTTTTCAAACCAACACTTTTGTAATTGTCAGGATAAAGGAATTAAGTATCAACATCTTAAAGGAAGCAAACCCTCTTGGACAAGCGCCTTGTCTTCTCTTTAAATGTTGATTGGGTGTGGATGCCTGGCTGGCTCAGTCGGTTAAGCGTCTGCTTTCGGCTCAGGTCATGATCCCAGGGTTCTGGGATCGAGTCCTGCATCAGGTTCCTGAGGAGCCTCCTGCTCTCCCTCTCTCTGACAAATAAAGAAATCTTAAAAGAAGAATGTTGATTGGGTGCTAGAGCACTGTGATAGCTGTTTTTGGTACATCACCTTACTAAATCCTCATAACAACCCTATATGCCAGTGATGGTTTCTATTTTATACATGGAAACTTTGAGAGGCTGAATAACCCACCCAGGTTTATCATGGTGCAGTTGGGATTTAGATGCAGATCTGCCTCATTATAAATCCTTGCTCTTAGCTTTACACCAACCACCTCTACCTAACAAGGCACAGGCTCCTTATTATAAATCATTTCCCTCCAAACAGTAGAGGTAAGGCCACATTGTTGTCGGAAGAGAAAGCGGTAAGTTGAACCCAGGATACTCCGCTTTTTCCTTTCCAATTCTTGCAAATTAGAAATCGAATTATACCCCCTGCTTGTTAAAATCATTAGGAAGCTCCCCATTCAGCACAGCACATAATTTTCTCCTTCATCTGGCATCAGTCTGTTTGAAATTAGACAGACCCGTATCAAGATCTTGACATTTTACTTACCACATCTGCAGGCCTTGGGAAAGTTAAGCTTTCTGAGTCTCAGTTTATTCATCCACAAAACGGGAATCCCTACCTCACAGGTTTGCTCTGAGAATGAAATAAGATAATATACTTAAAGGACCCAACCTACATGTATTTGCTGAATAAATGACTGCCTGCAATACTGGAATAACTGACTTGCGAGTAGCAAGCCAAATCAATAATCTGAGGGAGAATGAGTTAAGAGAGAGGTGCCCTGACCACCAGGTGTCACCAGCGACCCAGAAGAGCTGGTCTAACTGCCAGAAGTGGCGGGGTGGGACCCTGCAGCAAACAGGGTAAGACAGTCATTTGCACCTACAGGACATTCAAGAATTGGTTTTGGCTTTTCCACACTTGAAGAGCTGGTACAATATTTGCTGCACCATTTTAAGTCACACTGTTCTCTCACCAGTATGTTAAAAATGATTGTAGTGCAATTAATTAGCTGAATAGCCACAAAAGATCTGGCAGCACAGTTTAATCTTAAAAAGTATCCTTGGCTAATTTCTTTAATTCTGAGAGTCGATAATGCTTTATACATCCTTTGCTTTGGCCAACTAGCCATTTACATTTTCTGGCTTCTATAGGCTTCAGTGTTGCCACTGCAGACAATTTTCTGACCCCAATTCCACAACCCATTGACCTTATTTCCTTTACACTAATAGGGATGACAGGTAAAAAGAAAGAATATTTTTAGGGTAAAAATAAAGTCTATGAGCAGTAAATTTAGGCAAAATAAGCATTAACTGTTAACCTCTTACCTTGATCTCAGGAACTTAAAAATTCATTTTAAAAGTTTCTGTAAATTTCCTATTTTCTTAAGGAACACTTACCTTACAGCAAATCTGTCAACCTACCAAATAGACCTTACATGACTCAAGGAACACTATCACCCTTGGCTTCATTCTGTAACCTGCCAATGACTCTCCCTGAGAGTGCCCAGGGGCTCATTTCAAAATGAGGGCATGTCTGTGCTCTCCTTATGGTTCTAGTTCTAAGTCCTTCACATTGAGAGCCACCAGTGGCCACCTCAAGACTGGTAATTCAGTGAGTGTTAGCGCGTAACTGCAGACGCAGCTCTCTGATGAGGCACAGACTCTTGTCTCATCTGCCAGGGAACACTTGACTCAAGTCAAGCCTGATCGGGCCTACCCTGGCCGCATCCTGGGTTTCGGAGTCCCCAAGTAAGCAACAAGAGAAAAGGAGTTACGCCAAACACAGGTTTCTGTTCAGAGCCAGGGCTCTTGGAACTCAAGCAGTTTGCGTTATTTTTGTTTTTGTTTTAACAACAATTCAAGTTCCACTTTGCATTTCGCAAATATGGAAATGTCTTAAGATAAACCAGAAGTATTCTCTCCCTTCTGGCCATTGCTCCCATTCCCAGAGAATTTAGGAGGGTGGCGCAGATACCGGGAACCATCTGGAATCAGGAAAGCAGGAGCCAAGCCCAGCTGAGATGGACCCATTTGCGAAGCACTTTGTGCAGATCAATAAACTCCTGACTGATTTCAGACTGGTCCCTGGAGAAAGAGAAGCTCGCGAGGCTGGCCTTCCCCCTGGAGCAAATGGGCCGAGGAATGACAAGCAGACCATCGAAGAAACCCCTGCCGGGCAGGCGCGGGCGCAGCGGCTCGTGGGGCGCGGAGGGCGCGTTACCTGGGGGACTCTGCGGTAAAGCTGCCGCCGTCCAGCAGCCGCATCTTGCAGAAGAGGACCCCATTGACGAAGGGCACCGAGGAGAGCTCCTCCAGCTCGAAGTCCACCTTAAACTTAAACTTCTTCTTCTTCATCATCATGAGAGCCAGACGCCGGCGAGCGGGGTGCGGGGGCGC